>NC_142392.1:36429845-36667345 GCF_059441095.1 Idiotropiscis lumnitzeri | reverse complement strand
TAAAATCTTTTTCGAACCAGTTCTTTTCCATCACCAATCCAGCCTTGCTCGGCTGCCTCTCCGGAAGGCAGCAAGGACCCACACTTCAAAGACAAAATATACTACATATTGAAAGAAAAATAATACTCAAATATTGAAATAAGTATAGAATTGAATGAATAAACAAAAAAAGAAATAAAGACCTTGAAAATATCATTATTTATCAACATTTGTCAAAGCACAACATTTCGATCAGATTGAGTTCTTGCTTGCACATTCTTAAGCAATCATAATTTTTTTACTTTTACTTTTTAAGTTACTTCAGTGCATGTCACACCTGAGCCTTCAGTGAAGTCTTACTTCGTCCTACTTGAATGAATCCGCATCAAAATAACATCATTTATGACACCACGGCTGGACAAATAATATCCAGAAACACACTTACGCACCACTGAGTGAGTGTTGGACGATATAGCTTCTCTTGAAAGGTCCGACTTGAAAATGTCCTTGCAAGTGGATCTGAAATTAAAGCCACACTTTTCCCTCCTTCGGCCATTGTGGTTTAAAAAAAGCAAGAATATGGCCGTGTCCAAATTAACAGGCTGCGACCTCCGAAGGCTGCTTTTTCGGCCGCATCACGTCACTTTCGGCGCGACACGACCGCGCGTGGTGTCCAAATTCACGCTGTCACGTGCGACCTTCGAATCCGGCCTTGGAATTGGTCTTCGTTTCCATGGAGCCAAGGCCGCTTGGCGCAACATTTACGTTCCGCCCCCATGTACTTTGCTCCTCTGTTCGACACAGGTGATACGTATTTGTGGTGGATTTATGAACGGCTTGGATAATCAATGGATAATCAGCGACGAGCGCCAGACCGAAGGCATCGGCTTAGCAAAACATTTGTATTATTTAATTTTAAACGATGGAACCCGAACTTTTCTTCATTATTATTTCACTTTTTGGTTTATTTCCATTTTGTTCTTGAGGAGAGGAGGATCACGCTTTCCCATCGCAGAGTTGTCCTTTATCGAAGGAATGAAGTAAGTTCCAAATACGTCTATCAGCATTTTCACACTATTACCAACATTGACAGGTCAATAGGGTTATAACGTGATTGTTACAGATGAACTAAAAACATCAGTAGTACAACTTCAGTAGTACATGTGTTAACTTCATAATAGAACAAATATCGAATGGAAATGATATAATTATATACATTCTGAAAGAGTTTTTATGAATTTAGATACTTGTGACGGCTTTATTGTCCCCGTGATTAGTTTGTACATATGGCAAAACACCAGAATACCACTAGAGAGTTTAGGGCCAGAGTTATTAAAATTAAGTTGGTGATACTGTAGGAATGATGCAAGCAAACGAAACAAGTACAATAATTAATGCGTTCATGTTTTTTTTTTTTTTATTCAAAACATTAACAGCCAAGAAGTCCATACTGCAGGATAAACCTGGGTGTGCCAGCGTTGGATCGTTTTTTCAATGGAGAGGATCTCCAAACAGACTTTCGCCTGAGCAGGGACTTATTCAGAGTGTTGCTGAACCTCCTGGACCATGACCGACAACATGGATGGGGTGTCGAGATAGAGGTCCTTGTCTTTCTCTTCTGGCTGGCGAGTGGGGCATCATATCGGGTGGTGGCACGAGCATTTTGGATGCCGCGGTCCACCGTCCACTACATCATCCACCGGGTCACTGGGGAAGTGGTGGCTCTTCGCCACAGAGTCATCCACTTCCCCAACACTGCAGGAGACCTTCAGGCAGTGACCCAGGCATTTGCAGGACTGGCGAGGCACCATGCATTTGCAAAAGTTGCTGGAGCAATAGATGGTTGTCATGTCCGAATCAAGCCTCCAAGTGGCCCTGATGGTCATGACTACAAGAACCGCAAGCTTTTCAGCAGCATAATCATGCAAGCTGTGTGTGACCATCAGAGTCGCTTTCTGGACATCTACATGGGCTGGCCTGGATCAGTCCACGACTCCAGGGTCCTCCGGCACAGCTCTCTTTACCAAAGAGGGCTGTATCCTCCTCCAGGGCACTTCATCTTGGCAGATGGAGGGTATCCGTGCCTCCAGCGACCACTCCCCCTCATCACTCCTTACAAGCGGCCGGTGCAGGGCGTGGGGGCCCGGCGCTTCAACGTTCATCATTCCAAAGGCACGCTCTATTATTGAGCGTGCCTTTGGAATGATGAAGGTGAGATTCCGGGCCATCTTTTTCCACACCCTGGAGGTGCACCACACCTTTGGCACAAAATAATCTTTAACTGAATCATCAAAGAGCACAGACACACAAACATGGCAAAATATGAGAAGATGGAAAAATAGATTCATATACAATGTAATGAATGGTTAATAAATCTATCCCATCTTTTGTAGTGACATGGCAGCCATCTATTGCCCCAACCATCCCTGCAAACCCCCACGTAATGGATGATGTAGTGGACACTGCAACCGGTATGATGCCCCACTTCAAGTCACGAGAGGAAGATCAGGACTCTTGCTCGTGCCCCATCCATGTCATGGGTCCTGGAAGAAAGGTTCCATCCATGCTCCAAATGAGTCCCTGCTCAGGCGAAAATTGGCAAAACAGCACTGACACACTCAGGTTTATCCTGCAACAGTTATGAACTGGGGAATGCTTTTTATTTACTGTGAATAGTTACTGTGAGTTATGATGTACTTAATTTATGCCTTGTTTGTCCACCAGTTTTTCAATGAATTAATAGTTTGTAAGCAAAACAGACATGGTGGAGTCTTCATATTATTGTCAAGGTTTTGGTCTTTCACAAACCTGGGCTTTTTCACTTTTGTCTGAAGAAGCTGATCTCAAGGTGTGACTGGGATACAAACTAGTTCATCTGTTTTGAAAGTACCCCGGTTTTTGTTTAATTTTAAATGAATGTTATCTAAATTTTAGTCTTGAACACCAAGCATTGATTTTTATTTTGATCAATCATTTTTTCCATTAAACTGAAAAACCTTCGTCTCCCTCCTCTCAGTTGCCCTTCCCTCCTCTGCCAACCTCTGTCTCTCCAATTCCTGTCTCCGCATTGCTAAATCGAGTCTGTAAAGTCTGATAATTTCATCCTCTCTCCTTCGCTTTCTCCCTCTCTGTCGTTGCTCTGGCTGTTGGCCTCGCTCTTCTTCTTCTTCTTCTTCTTCCACCTCCTCCTCCGCCTCTTGCATCAACCTGGCCCGACTTGGCCCTGGTATTTCTTCAGGGATGGCCTGACTTGGCCCTGGTCTTTCCTCAGGGAATGAGGCAATTAGGACAGGGGGGGTGATGGACGGTCTCTGTCCGAGCACTCCATCCATAAGTTCGAACCAGGGCCAAGTATCGGCAGTAGCTCTCCCTGCCACCCCTTCGCCGGTCCCTGGGTTTCTGCAATCCTTTATATGAAAAGAAGCAAAAAGATAAAACAATTATATCTTCATTTTCACACACAAGAAAAAAAATGTGGACTTCCATACTTTAAACTTCATTTTTAAATTACCCCATTTTTTTTTGCCTGCAGGGGCGTCACTTTGCCCTGCAGCTCGAGCTTTTCCACGATGGTCCTGTATTAAATAAATAAAAATGCATGCAAAAATAAAGGATGAAAAAAAGGATAAAAAAAGATGCAAACATTAGTCAGAAATCTTGGTGTTATGGGTAACATGCAGATTATATTATTCATTAATATCAGTAATTGGGGAGCACATTGCAGGGGGTACATGGAATTTATACAGGGCACATTCTGTGCTAGGATAAACAGTTAGCGCAAATCTAATTCAAACACAAATGGCTGATGAATGGAAACTAAAATTGCTATAGTGGGTCTCGCCATTCTTATGCGTTTTCCTTTTGATATTTTGAGTTTAAATGGATGGAAATAAGACAATAACCCGTCAAATATTTTTCCCGATAGTAATTGTATTTTTACCTCCATGCTGTGGCTGCGGAGAACTTGGCCCCCGTAAAGAGGCTGTCGTACTCCCCGCGCAGCTTGATCAGCCGCGCGGTCATCTCCTTGCTCCCTAAAACATAAGGAAAAGATTAAATAAAATAATGCTAACATGCAGAAATAAGACAATTCAAATGTTTCAGCCGTACCTCCTATGCAATAGTTCTTAGAGCTACATTAGTTATATTTGGCCGATATCGCAACTAATTAAATTATCTTAATCTGGAGCTAAATATCCAAACATTGCTGCCCAATATTTCTCATGAGTGCTGTCTTAATATTACATATAAATAACTTGTACTTACATCTGAAAGTGCACTCGGATGAGGCGGAACACGTGGCTTTGGTAGTTTGCATCTTGCGAGTGTAGAACGGCGTAGAGGAAGAGCGAGGATTTTATAGGGGCAATTTAGAGTGTTCAATCGGCCTGCCATGCATGTTTTTGGAATGTGGGAGAAAACCGGAGTACCCGGAGGAAACCCACGCAGGCACGGGGAGGACATGCAAACTCCACACAGGATGGCCGGAGCCGGGATTGAACCCACGCCCGATGATGTCTCTCACTGTGAGGCCATCATGCGAACCAGTCGGCCACCGTGCCGCACTGTAGAAACAATATAAGACAAAGTCGCTGCATGAGCTTTGACATGATCAAACCAAATGTGTGTTTGTCTTTTTGTGTCCTGCAGACGTCAGTGAAAAATATCTCCGTTCTGTGAAAGAGGTGCCAGACCTGACTCGCATCAAAAAGGAGGAGGAGGAGGAGGAGATCAACAAGTCACCAGTGAACGTTGTCCGTATAGAGACTGACGATGAAAACAAGGATGAGAGTGAGGACAAGAGAGGGGCGGAGCCTCCAAGCAACCGTTCAAGTCATCACGTGACAACAGAAGGTGATGAAGACCACTGGGGGCCATCACAAGCACATAATAAGGACACATTATCAGACGCTCATGACGATGATGATGATGATGATGATGATGATGATGGGCAAGCTAAAGGTGAAAGGGCACGTCACACTGACTCATTCACTTCAAAGCTGTCTTTAAAAGGACACAGAAAAACACACAGTGGTGAAAAACCTTTTTCTTGTTCAGTTTGTGGAAAATGCTTCTCTCAAAAGGGAAATTTAACAGAACACACAAGAACACACAGTGGAGAAAAACCTTTTTCCTGCTCAGTTTGTGGCAAGAGTTTCTCTCAAAAGACAAATTTAACAACCCACACAAGAACACACAGTGGAGAAAAACCTTTTTCCTGCTCAGTTTGTGGCAAGAGTTTCTCTCAAAAGAGAAATTTAACAATCCACACAAGAGCGCACAGTGGAGAAAAACCTTTTTCCTGTTCAGTTTGTGGCAAGAGTTTCTCTCAAAAGAGAAATTTAACAATCCACACAAGAGCGCACAGTGGAGAAAAACCTTTTTCCTGCTCAGTTTGTGGAAAATGCTTCTCTCAAAAGCCAAGTTTAAAAGCACACACAAGAACACACAGTGGTGAAAACCCTTTTTCTTGCTCAGTTTGTGGTAAAAGCTATTCTCAAAAGTCAAATTTAACAAGTCCCACAAAAATGCACAGTGGAGAAAACCCTTTTTCCTGCTCAGTTTGTGGAAAATGCTTCTATGTAAAGTCAAATTTAACTTGTCACACAAGAACACACACTGGAGAAAAACCTTTTTCTTGTTCAGTTTGTGGAAAATGCTTCTCTCAAAAGGGAAATTTAACAGAACACACAAGAACACACAGTGGAGAAAAACCTTTTTCCTGCTCAGTTTGTGGCAAGAGTTTCTCTCAAAAGACAAATTTAACAACCCACACAAGAACACACAGTGGAGAAAAACCTTTTTCCTGCTCAGTTTGTGGCAAGAGTTTCTCTCAAAAGAGAAATTTAACAATCCACACAAGAGCGCACAGTGGAGAAAAACCTTTTTCCTGTTCAGTTTGTGGCAAGAGTTTCTCTCAAAAGAGAAATTTAACAATCCACACAAGAGCGCACAGTGGAGAAAAACCTTTTTCCTGCTCAGTTTGTGGAAAATGCTTCTCTCAAAAGCCAAGTTTAAAAGCACACACAAGAACACACAGTGGTGAAAACCCTTTTTCTTGCTCAGTTTGTGGTAAAAGCTATTCTCAAAAGTCAAATTTAACAAGTCCCACAAAAATGCACAGTGGAGAAAACCCTTTTTCCTGCTCAGTTTGTGGAAAATGCTTCTATGTAAAGTCAAATTTAACTTGTCACACAAGAACACACACTGGAGAAAAACCTTTTTCTTGTTCAGTTTGTGGAAAATGCTTCTCTCAAAAGGGAAATTTAACAGAACACACAAGAACACACAGTGGAGAAAAACCTTTTTCCTGCTCAGTTTGTGGCAAGAGTTTCTCTCAAAAGACAAATTTAACAATCCACACAAGAGTGCACAGTGGAGAAAAACCTTTTTCCTGCTCAGTTTGTGGCAAGAGTTTCTCTCAAAAGAGAAATTTAACAATCCACACAAGAGCGCACAGTGGAGAAAAACCTTTTTCCTGCTCAGTTTGTGGAAAATGCTTCTCTCAAAAGCCAAGTTTAAAAGCACACACAAGAACACACAGTGGTGAAAACCCTTTTTCTTGCTCAGTTTGTGGTAAAAGCTATTCTCAAAAGTCAAATTTAACAAGTCACACAAAAATGCACAGTGGAGAAAACCCTTTTTCCTGCTCAGTTTGTGGAAAATGCTTCTATGTAAAGTCAAATTTAACTTGTCACACAAGAACACACACTGGAGAAAAACCTTTTTCTTGCTCAGTTTGTGGTAAATGCTTCTCTCAAAAGTCAAATTTAACAAGTCACACAAGAATGCACAGTGGAGAAAACCCTTTTTCCTGCTCAGTTTGTGCCAAGAGGTTCTCTCGAAAGTCGCGTTTACAAAGCCACACAAGAACACACACTGGAGACAAGCCATTCAGTTGCAGCGTTTGTGCTAAAAAATTATTTTCTAAAAAGGGTGCTGCGAGACACAATTGTGCTGGTGAGAATAGCAGCGATCCTTGAAGCTTAAAAAAAATAAAACAAAAAACTGAAGGAACTGACTCTTTGTGGTAAGATGTAAATGTGATTTTGAATAAAATATGATGAAATTGAATTTTGCAAAGCTTTTTTATTGACACAAAGCCAATGTGATCAGTGTCAGAAGAAGCAACGTGTCTGAGTGATGATCTTTTTTTTGTTTTCATATCAAACATTATTAATGAAATTAATTGTCTTTGCCTGGAACAACATTTGTTAACGTTATGCTTTTCAGTTGTCTTTTTAATCGTACCTAATGGAAAAGGTGTGAGAAGAAACTGTGCTTATGAAATCGTTGCCTTCCACAATCATCAATTAAATCACTCGTTCCACTTGCTCAACTGGCTTTCATTACGCTGTGTGAAAAGGTGAAAAACTGAACTAGAAGTTGAACTATAAAAAGAACAAGAAAGAGAAATGCAAATAGTCTCAGTTTCTCTTCAAGGTTTTGGTATGTCAGGAGTGGGCAACTTGATGGCGACTGGAGTCAGCGCTGGTTTTCTCGCTGTGTTTGGCTGGCTCGTATATGTATGGTCCATTGAACAAAACTCAAACTCTTCAAATATCCCCTCACATAGATTTAATAATTACGGTTTCTGAATAAATTCCTGACGAGCTAAAACCACTTTCTAGGTTGAGCTCTATCAAGCGTTTGGGGTTTGTTGCTAAGCAGAATCTCACTTTGGAAAAACGTATCATTTTGTCAAATATACCAAATATTTTTTTCCCATGCTATATTATATTTTTTATACATTGGATTATTTATATAATGAAATAGGGAAATATTAAAATTGGCACTCACAGACCTAATTTAATTAATAAGAAATATAAAACATTTTATAAATATTGAACTCATTGAGAAGAGTCCTGATCTTGAAATAAATATTGAATTGTAAAAAATACTAAAAAATTAATTCAATAACCCGACCCTGGATGAGCGGCAGAAAATGGCTGGATGGATGGAATAATTTAAATTGCATACATATTCAAATGAACAAATTTGTTCAGAAATATTCAAGAGTCAAATAAAAAGGTTTAAATTAATATTGATATAATTTCACATATTAAAATAATTTAATAAATATTGTATTATTACAGAAGCAAGCTTAAATATAAATTGAAATAAATGAAAAAAAAAAGTTGTGTATTTTTAAATGGCCGAATTTAGAAATGGGAAGTAATTCTCTTTATGAAACTATGAAGGGACTGGAGCTCACAGAAGTGACCAGTCTTGGTTCTGAAGTTCCGATGTAACCAGATACTGCCCTGAGAGAAAATAGGCCTGAGCATTGTTTATGGTGGGGGCAATTCTCTCGCCAGGTCAGTGACCTTCCAGGGTATGAGAGTAATTTAAGGTGGTCACGAGTAGACTGGTCGTATCAACGGGGAGACGCACCTGCTCTCCCTCTGGGGGACTTTTGGAGGGAAATCCCGAAGACTAGCGTGATGGGAATGCATATGCAACAAGGGAAAATTAGATATTCATGTCCGATTTGGGCATTCCCTGTAAGAAGGGAATGTCTGAGAGGGGGCTCGCACGTTTTTGGGGGAGACTTCTTTTGACATCAGCAAGTGACGAGAATAAAATCTTTCTTCTTTCTTTTGTTCTTTTCCATCACCAATCCAGCCTTGCTCGGCTGCCTCTCCGGAAGGCAGCAAGGACGCACACTTCAAAGACAAAATATACTACATATTGAAAGAAAAATAATACTCAAATATTGAAATAAGTATAGAATTGAATGAATTAACAACAAAGAAATAAATACCTCCTGGAAAATATAATTATTTTCAACATTTGTCAAAGCACAACATTTCGATCAGATTGAGTTCTCGCTTGCACATTCTTAATCGTAATTTTTTTACTTTTAATTTTTAAGTTACCATATTTTCGCAGTCATAGGACGTGCTGCTTCAAAGGGCGCAACACCTGTTGAAGGTGCTATTTCTGTCTTTGAAACACACACTGGGCGCACCGCCTTACAAGGCGCTAGCTCAGCTGCTTTTAGCATAGCAATAGCTCGCACTGACTCAGCCCATGGCAATTCACCTTGCCTCAATACCATAAGCAATCGCCACATTTCAAAGAGAGTTGCCATGATACCATTGACAATCGCTATCATTAACAATGACTCTAACCAATAGTGATGGGTAGATGAGGCATCCTGTATCGTTTCAACACAGTGACACAATGTATTGACACTGTGTTGACACTGTGTTGCTGAATACTGACACCTGGTGGACTTGCAGGAAACATTTGACAGGGTCATCTGACACTGATCTGTCAAACAAATTTTATCCAATTCCATTGATTAGCGACGTGATCTGTTTTTATATATCCTATTTCGTATTACTTTCCATCACACTAATTATTCTCTCATTTATCTAATTTATATAGTTAACTGAATTATTGTTGTATTGCACTGGAGAGAGGAGCTCTCGAATCTCGTTGCACACTTGAGTACAATGACAAAGGGATTTCTGATTCTGATTAGGCATTTGCTTTCACATTATTTTTACATACACGCAATTTCATCAAAAAATCTTTGATATTCGAGACGCAGTTGATAAATTAAGTGAACATCTGTCTGAATGCCCAAATAAAAGTGTTGTGAATGACAATGTACTCATTGTAATTCAAGATTTTTATTAAAAAAAATTGTTTCTCCAGCGTTTTGTTCTTCAGTCTATTTCTTTTTTTGAGGCAATTTCCCCCGCCTTTGAGAAGATCCTCTCACAAGGCACTGAAGAGGCCGGTGTGCACAACGCCTGTGTGGCTAATATAAATAGGTGAGGGAACGTTGCCTCCTTGGACTTCCAGTATAAGAGCGAGTCTTCCGTACGTGCAACGTGTCCTGCTGACATATAGCGCTGCACCTCTGAGTGCGCATCAACAGTGACGTCTTCCATCTTGTGGATATTTAGTGCAAAGTAATGCGCCAATAACTCGATGCTTGTTTTGAGCGTCCATCCTGTTGACAGAAGCGCTTCCTTATGAACACAGTTTGGCGCGCGACCGCTGTGTCGACACCATTCCGGCAGTGGTCACGTGACTTTCTTAAAGCGGTACGCGCACCGACACGGGGTTTGCCCTGGAAGCTCGGCGCGCGCATCGACTCCTCAGTGTCGCTGGACCAATCACTACCTAGGAGAAAAGAGATGTGAATTTGGTTTTCGTCACTCACTAAACGAACATATGTGACAGTTCCATAGCCTCCTTCGCTGGCGTCAGAAAAATTATGTAATTGTGCCTGCTTTACAGCTCCAAACCCAGCTGGTCTAATACACCGGTCAACTTTAAATGTAGCTAGCTGGCCCAAGTCCTCCAACCACCTTCTCCATCGCTTTAAAATGTCTTGTGGCAAAGGATCATCCTAACTGCAGCCCCTTCTACACAGCTCCTGTTGCATTATTTTGGCCTGAAGGGTCACTGGCGCCAGGAACCCCAGTGGGTCGTAAACAGAACTGTTGACTGATAGCATCCCACGTCTGGTCAGAGCCCGCTGCTTTATTTCCAATCCAAAGACAAAATCATCCGTCTCCACACACCACTGAAGACCAAGCGCTCTTTCTCCTAGAAGCTTGTCATGGTCCAAATCCAACATCTTCAGCTCTTTGGCTCTCCACCCTTCAGAGATGGCTTGCAAAACAACATGACTGTTGCAAATCCACTTTTCCAAAGCAAAGCCTCCTTGTTGACAGAGAGCAATGAGGCCCTGTATCAGCTGGATAGCTTCGGTGACAGTGGCTGTGCTCTTCATACAATCATCAACATAAAAGTTCTGTTGAACAGCTTCTATAACAACCGGTAGGCACTTAGACTGATTGTCTTGAGCCGTTCTTCTCAGAGCATAAGCTGCGCAACTTGGTGATGAGATGGCTCCAAATAAATGCACCATCATTCTGTAAGGGACTGGTTGTTGTGTTGTGTCTCCATTAGGCCACCACAAAAAACGTAGAAAGTCCCGATCCTCCTCTGGCACACAGACTTGATGGAACATAGCTTGAGTGTCTCCCATGAAGGCTATTGGCTGTTGTCTAAACCTCATGAGGACGCCCATCAACGTGCTTGTGAGAAGGGACCCTTGCAGCAGCTCCGTATTCAGGGACAAGCCTTTAAACGTGGCACCGCAGTCAGACACGACACGCAGTGTTCCCTTTCTGGGATGATGGACACCATGATGGGGAATATCCCAAACTCTTCCTGAATCAAGGTCTCTTTGATCGTCAGGTACTTGTTCTGCATAATTGCAAGTGATTATATTAGTCATGGACTTCACATATTCTTGATGGAGTTGCTGATCAAACTTAAATTTCTTCTTCAGACCTTGTAACCGTTGTTGGGCCACAGCAAAATTGTTTGGTAAGAAGACATCTTTCTTCTTGAAAGGTAAGTTCATAGTATACTTTCCATCCTGTAACTTGGCAGATGTTTCCATTATATTGAGAGACTGCTGGTCTTCTCTTGACATTTCCTGGCTTTCCATGAGCTTCTCGCAGAAATCATGATTATACTGGTTCATTAGCAGCTCCTCCAGCCTGCTGACACCAATTCTATTCACAGATACGACAGAAGCTTCCATCCTACTATTCCCATCCAGTGGGCCATTAACCACCCAGCCGAGCGCAGTTTTGACAGCATACGGACCATTACCTTGACTATTAATAACTTCCCATGGCTCCAATAGCTTGGGTGCATTGATCCCGATCAACAGGTCAACCTTGGCTTGAATGGACGGTACCTGTATACCTGACAAATACGGCCATTTAAGGAGGTCTTGAGATGTTACCATATCGTCTGTAGTGACTGGCATTTGCGCCTGTGTAAGCACTTCCGGCAGTGGATGGAACTGAGAGCTTTCCAGGCCGGCCACCTCGAGATTAAAAAGTGAAAAGGCATGACTCATCTTTGTTTGACCCATTGTTCGTATCAGGACTTGGGTTCTCTTTCCAGAGAGGTTCAAGCGATTCATCAGTTGTTCAGAACAAAATGTTCCGGTGCTGCCTGGATCCAAGAATGCATATGTTAAGATCACACAGTCACCTTTGGCAGCTTTTACTTTAACGGGCAGCACTGACAACATGGTGCGACAATTGCCGGCCCCTGTATGTCCACAAGTTGTGTGAGAAATGGGAATAAGCTCTGGTGTTTCCAACTCTTGTTGAGGAGCAGTTGCCTGTCTATTTATGTGCAACACTGTTGGATGATTTTGCTTGCAAATGTCGCATTTCAATCTCATATCACACAGTCACGGCTAACATGTCCATGACGAAGGCAGCCAAAACATAAACGTCTTCTCTTCAAAATAAACAGCTTGTCCGTGTGTTTCTTTCTTCCAAACTGCTTATAATTTTCCGGCAAATGTTCCAGTGAGCAAAAAACACAACGGCCATTTTCATAGTCTTCGAAGGAGTGTGGCTGCTTAACCTTGGGAGGATCTGTCTCAGTCACGGTACTGGCCACCACGTTCCCCTTCACTCGACTGCCCACATATGACCTGCCTTGACTTATCGATGTTGAGTTAGGGCTGTAATCATGCAGATCTCCAAAGAAGGGGTCCGAAAGAATTCTTACGTGCCGCTCTATGAACTGTACCAAGTCAACAAATCCAGCTCTGTATCCTGTTGATTCCATGATGTCATGAGCCTTGCCACGCCAATGTTCTCGTAATTTATAGGGCAACTTGGCCAAGATTGCCCTCAAGTTCGCAGGCATGTCCAGTTCCTGCACATACTCCAGCTCCTCCATGATGTTACAGCAGCCGCGTAGAAATAAGGAGTAACTGTGCAGTGCCTTTGTGTCATCTGTTTTTATTGTTTGCCATGACAGAGCCTGACTAATGTATGCAGTGGCCGTTTTGTAAGGATTTCCAAAATGATCCTGTAGCAAAGCCTTGGCCACGGCATAACCACGATCTGAAGCCATGTGTTGACAACTTCGCACAAGTTCCTGAGGTTGCCCTCGGGTGTATTGCTCCAAATAATACAAACTGTCTGCTGCGGCTGCTTTACTTTCCACTCCTTGCTCAAATGCTTTAATGAAAGTTCTGTAGTGCAATGGATCACCATCAAATATTGGAATGTCTCTTGGTGGAAGTGTCATTGAACGCTGTTGGTTCATTAAGGCTGCTGTAATCTCAGTTTGTCTGCTCATAATGGTCAAAAGGTCTGCAGGAACCTGTGAAGTGGTTGATGAATGAGCTTGCGCATCATTTTGTGTTGACCGTACCTTTACTTCCATTGCTTTTCCATCTTGCTCCACCAAAGGGTGCTCCTGATTTGTGTTCCATTTCCTTTGTTCCAGGAGGTTATGCTGTTGCTTTATATTTGATGCAATCAATTTCTTTGGCCTCACATCCGTTGTTTTGTTTTCCATTTGTGGCATCCTGAATCTCTCCTTTTGTTGTGCTGTTTCCATATCATCATGATGAGGTTTAAACTCTTGGACTGTGGGGTTTAAACCTTGTCCATTCATTGCTCCATTTTTCTTTACAGTTGACTACGCTTGAGACTGGCCCTCTTCATTGGCATTATAAATGTCCATCCGGGCTTCAAATGCCACCAGTTCCGCCTCCAAATCAAGCATCTCCATTCTTCTCCTTAGTTTTGCTTCTTCTTCTTCAATAGCATGTCGTTGTTCCAATATTTTCACACGAGCCAGCACTGCAGCTCTTTCCGCTACTGCCTTTAGTTTAGCAGATTAAGCAGAGGACTTGGTACTTTTTTTGCTAACCCTGCTGCTCACGTTTGACACACTATCTTCAGGAGAGATTTCATCATTAGCATAATAATAATAATAATAATAATAATATTGCCTTTATTAGTCCCACAATGGGGAAATTCGAGATTCGAACCCAGGCCTCTTGGGGAGACTGGGACCGGAACGCGGCGCCTTAGACCACTCGGCCATCCTGGCAGCCTTTATCGGTTTCTTTTATTTGTGTTGAACCTTGAGAAAGCCATAGATTGACCCTTGAAAAACACTCATTGTTTGGGATCATTTTGGCTTTAAACCATATTTCGTGCTTTTCACCCTCTTCAACAGACAACAAACCCATCATTGAATCATGTACATTTTTAGCATCAACACACAACCCTTTCAACTCATCAAGACCATTTATCACCTTGGTTTTATCACCACAAGACATGAATGCATTCAATTCGCTTCTAACTTTACTCGCATTGTTAAGTTTACATTTCCTATTGTTTTGTAACCTTTCAAGTTTATCAACCAAACCCTTTTCTGTTAATTTAACAATACGTTTTTGAGTTCCCGAATCATTAAGTACTTCATTTTCATTATTTGTGTCCATGTCCGCTGCACAGGCTTCCATTGTACGTGCTGGCAGTGAACGCAACGCAAAATTCAGCTCCGGTGATGACGCGAAGGTTGGTCAGTGAGTCACGTGATCCAGCGCAATTTCTGAACCGCGACGATCGAATTAATTTTAACGCACGGAGCGTTACCAATGCATTGGATTTTAATTTTTTTTTAAGTGTGCACACAATTGGCCATCGACAGAGTAGCGCTACATATACCTCTCGTTGGGCGCCTTAACTGTAAATCCACACGATGACGTCGGTGCTCCAATCCACTCGGTGGTCAGCAGCACTCCTCTGGATCAGCCATGATAGCAACCATCACGGCTGCCTGCGAAGTCGATCAACGCCAGCTGCTCCTCCACACACCGGCTTCCCTGATCGTCCCACGCCGTCTGCCGTGCTCCGTCGTTTCCTCCAACACAGTCTTTGTTTGGGCAGGTTTTTGACAGTATACTAGCCAGTATACTAGTAGGCTAGTGAGGTATTGACTGTCTGTTTGCTTAGATTGGCTTGGCTTGACGCGCTGGCGGCTTTGCTACCTGTGATTGCTTTGCGATGTTATTCACCAAAGAGTCCATGAGAATCTTGTTAAAAGGTTAGGTTTATTTATCAATCGTCAATATTAAAATCAATCTAAAACACCATAAAGTTGCACACGCTCCGCCCAAGCGGTCAAAAACCTGTATGCCCTTCAAGTCCATACCTGGGCATACCTTCTTGCTCTTCCCTTTTATATAATCAGTCAGAGCGCCACACAGTGCTCAACAAAAGTAATACACACACACACATTTGACCCCTATTTGGCGTCTACAACGAGCATTGTCCGTTTTGCTTTCAATGCAGTGCTCAAAGGTGCGTATAAAAGTATGGTAATGCAGGGGGTCTCCCTTAAAAATTGTGAGCTCCTTCGCAGGTAAAGTGGAAAGTCTCTGCTCTTTAATTAGCATTTCGGTTATTTCGTTTTGCTTTTGCATTATTTTTAATAGCTCGGAACAGGAATCAGTTGGTTTCTGGGTCGGCTTGGCATTGGTGGTTTTGCTGTGTGTGGGCGATGGTGTTTGAGGCCTGGTCCCGTTAAAACAATCAAATGGTTGTGGTTGCCAACCTGTTTTTCCACTCCGCTCATCATTACCATCATCATCATCGTCACATTCATCATCAGCATCGTCAGTTTCCGTAGCACTGCCGTCATCAATATCCCATTCACCATTACCATAACCATAAGGGAGTTCTAATCCTTTCTTTGGCCTTTATTTGTTGCCCTTTACACTTAAACTCATGTCCTCATAGGTTTTGAGTTTTGCATCTGCAGCAGCAAGTTGCATTTCAAGAACCAACATTTCTCTTTTCGCCTTTAATTTAGCTTCTTCTTGTTCAAGGGCCTGTGCTTTCTTTAGACCTTCGACCTGGACTAAAAGTGCAGCTCTCTCCACTTCAGCGTTGCATCTGGTTGAGGATGAGCGGCTGCTACATTTGCTCTCTTTGGTATCCCGCTCCAATTTGCTCATTATTCCCACTGACACACAAGAATCCTGACTTTCCCTTTCACAGTTGGACTGCGTTCGTTGTCCTTTAGCTTTCTTCAGATGTTGTTATTGATTAGAAGGAAAGTCTGTACTTTGTTGCACCCACTGTTCAACTGTTGTTGCCTTTTGCAGCCATTGTTTTACTGTCATTCTAAATTTATAGATCTGAGCAGCTTTGGGCAGGTACCAATGTGTGTGATCCACATCCCTTTCTTCCTCTTTGAGCAATTCATAAATTGTTTTTTGAATGGCTGTAAATTCTTCAGTTATTTCGTTGAAATTGCTGTACGATTGGGTGATTATTTCAATGTCATCATATCCTACTTGCATAATGGACTCAATGTAATTCATCTTTGATGTTAATTTACTATATTTAGCAGATCTATGTTTTATTAATCCCTCCATTTTATTCTTCAGAGCCTTCTCAGTTAGTTTGGGTTTTCTTTTCCCATGTTCGACTGGTTTGGGGGTCACTTTCTCGGGTTCTGATGTCTTATTTTTGTCACCCGTCATTTTATCGGCGTCGGAATGATTGGGATCAAATTCTTCCATTTCATGGGTGAGACACTTAACGATGTCATTTTGGGTTCTGCCTTTATTAATATCCTCAATTCCAATAGTTTGGTCGAGATTGCCATTATTATCATTGGTGCGAGACATCGTGTTAACTTCACGAATATGCGTACACGCAATCTACAGCGACAAGGCGGCGTTTGTTTTGACAGCGACTTGACTGGCTCGTTCGTTGTTCAAAAAATAGCGTCTCTATCACGATATACAATCGGCAAAGTCAACACGGGAGTTTGGAATGTTTTCGTTCACTTGTGCTTCGTTTAACATTTGCAAGCGTTAAAAACAATACAAGTCATACCTCTATCTTTAAGCTGTATGCGTTTCACTAATGCGCCACGTCAATTCATTCCGCGTTGGCTGAGCGATCCACTTTATTTATAAACGATCAATCATTCCAAACGGCCACGCCACTATCCACACGACAGCGTTCCGTCTTCAAACTTTTACTTCTTTCGTCAATTACTTTCCTTTCGGACGTTTTTCAACCTTTTGTTACTGCCATTTCAATGAGCTGGCGAAAGAAAGTTTTTAACGCGCACTCACTCACCATGGGTTGAAGTTGCGATGATGTTCGCTCGGCTTCACTGGTCTTGATGTTAATGTGCAGTTATGTATGCCACGTCAAACAGTCAAGGGTTAGTCTTAATCGTAGTCATTTCAGTCCAGATGTCATGCCGTGAAGTCAAGTAAATCAAATAAAGAAATAAATAAATGGCTACGCTCTTCCAAACTTCAAATCAAAACCATACGCGCATATGCGGTAATCAATACAATATATTATCTTCTATCTTCCAGTTTGTACATAAATAATGCGTCTTGAGTAAGTGCGGTTGAAAAACGGTATCCGACCAGCGTTCCCACCTGTCCAGCATTCGTTATTGATGATGAGCGCAACCAGTGCTGACGTCATCAATTGCCCTAGTGGTGGTGTTGCCATACTGCATCACTCAAAAGAAAACTGCTCCAACACTTCCCATATCTAAATTAGGCCATTTAAAAATACACAACTTTTTTTTTATTTATTTCAATGTATATTTAAGCTTGGTTATTTAATACTACAATATGTATTCAATTATTTTAATATGCAAAATTATATCATTATTAATTTAAACCTTTTTATTTCACACTTGAATATTTCTTAACATATTTGTTCATTTGAATATGTGTGCAATTCAAATCATTCCATCCATCCAGCCATTTTCTGCCGCTCATCCGGGGTCGGGTTATTGAAATAATTTAAAACATAAGTATTTTTTATATTTCAATATTTATTTCAAGATTAACTCTTCTCAATGTGTTCAATATTTATAAAATGTTTCTATATTTCTTATTAATTGCATTAAGTCTGTATGTCGTTGTTAATTTTACATTTTAATATTTCCCGATTTCATTATATAAGCAATCCAAAGTATAAAAAATATAATATAGCATGAACAAAAATATTTGGTATATTTGACAAAATTATAGTTTTTCCGAAGTGAGATTCTGCTTCGCAACAAACCCAAAACACATGATAGAGCTCAACCTAGAAAGAGGTTTTAGCTAGTCAGAAATTTATTCAGAAAGCGAAATATTAAATGTATGTGAGGGAATATTTGAAGAGTTTGAGTTTTGTTCAATGGACCATACATATACGAGCCAGCCAAACACAGCGAGAAAACCAGCGCTGACTCCAGTCGCCATCAAGTTGCCAACTCCTGACAAACCAAAACCTTTGAGAGAAACTGAGATGATTTGCGTTTCTCTTTCTGTTTCTTTTTCGAGTTCAACTTCTAGTTCAGTTTTTCACCTTTTCACACAGCGTAATGAAGGCCAGTTGAGCAAGTTGAACAAGTGATTTTATTGATGATTGTGGAAGGCACCGATTTCATAAGCACAGTTTCTTCTCACACCTTTTCCATTAAGTACGTTTAAAAAGACAATTGAAAAGCATAATGTTAACAAATGTTCCAGGCAAAGGCAATTAATTTCATTTAAATGTTTGATGTAAACAGAAAAAAAATCATCATCACTCAGACACATTGCTTCTTCTGGCACTGATCACATTGGCTTTGTGTCAATAAAAGAGCTTTGCAAAATTCAATTTCATCATATTTTATTGAAAATCACATTTACATCTTACCACAAAGAGACGGGTCTTTCATTTTTTTTTCTTTTTTTAATCAAATAATTCTCACCAGCACAATTGTGACTCTCCGCATGCTGTTTCGTGGAGAATCTTTTCGCACAAACGCTGCAACTGAATGGCTTGTCTCCACTGTGCGTTCTTGTGTGGATTCGTAAATGTGACTTTCCAGAGAAGCTTTTGCCACAAATTGAGCAGGAAAAAGGCTTTTCTCCACTATGTATTATTGTGTGACTTGTTAAATTTGCCTTTTGAGAGAAACTCTTGCCACAAACTGAGCATGAAAAAGGTTTATCTCCACTGTGCTTTCTTGTGTGGTTTGTTAAATGCGACTTTTGAGAGAAACACTTGGCACAAACTGAGCAGGAAAAAGGTTTTTCTCCACTGTGCTTTCTTGTGTGGCTTGTTAAATGAGACTTTTGAGAGTAGCTTTTGCCACAAACCGAGCAGGAAAAAGGTTTTTCTCCAGTGTGTGTTCTTGTGTGAGTTGTTAAATGTGACTTTCGAGAGAAGCTCTTGGCACAAACTGAGCAGGAAAAAGGTTTTTCTCCACTGTGCTTTCTTGTGTGGATTGTTAAACCTGCCTTTTGAGAGAAGCATTTTCCACAAACAGAGCAGGAAAAAGATGTTTCACCACTGTGTGTTCTTGTGTGGCATGTTAAATGCGACTTTCGAGAGAAACTCTTGCCATAAATTGAGCAAGAAAAAGGTTTTTCTCCACTGTGTGTTCTTGTGTGGCATGTTAAATGCGACTTTCGAGAGAAACGCTTGCCACAAACTGAGCAGGAAAAAGGTTTATCTCCACTGTGTGCTCTTGTGTGCCTTACTAAATGAGTCTTTCGAGAGAAGCATTTACCACAAACCGAGCAGGAAAAGGGTTTTTCTCCACTGTGTGTTCTTGTGTGGATTTTTAATTGAAACTTATGAGAGAAACTCTTGCCACAAACTGAGCAGGAAAAAGGTTTTTCACCACTGTGTGTTTTTCTGTGGCCTTTTAAAGACAACTTTGAAGATAATGAGTCAGTGTGACATGCCCTTTCACCTTTAGTTTGCTCATTATCATCATGAGCATCTGATAATGTGTCCTCATGATGTGCTTGTGATGGCCCCCAGTGGTCTTCATCACCTTCTGTTGTCATGTGATGACTTGAGCTGCTGCTTGGAGGCTCCGCCCCGCTGTTGTCCTCACTCACATCCTTTTTTTCATATTCAGTCTTTATAGGGACAACGTTCAGTGGTGACTTGTTGATCTCCTCCTCCTCCTCCTCCTTTTTGATGTGAGTCAAGTCTGGCTCCTCTTTCACAGAACAGAGATCATTTTGTCTGATGTCTGCAGGACACAAAAAGACATTTGGTTCGGTCAAGTCAAACCTCATGCGGCGACTTTGTCTTATATTGTTTCTACCGTGCTAAATTGACTTGTGCCTGCCGAACACGGAGCAATGCGTGGTGCGACCCCGATTTGGACCGGACCATGGGGGCATTTCACAAAATTACGTCCTAAGATGTAAACCTCCCTTTCCGAGCAGCACAACTGTCATAAACGAGCATTTAAAAAGGAAGCACGTTGCGGCTGATGCCCGATTTAATTCCTGACATGGTCACAGACGTTTCTGGAAGCGAGCTGAAGTTAGCACACACAGGCTCTTGTGTGCGTCTGATGGAACACATGTTGTGGGACCCTAACATATTGATGCAGACCACTGGGGGCCATCGCAACATAATGTCATTGATAGAATATAAATCCTTCAAGTAAAATATGTTTACAAGTATTTCTTTTTGCATTAAGAGATAGAACTAAATGCTCCAGGGCTTGTTGGTGGAAAAGGGGGTTGTGACGTTCTCCCTTTTTAAGCCCATAGTAAGCCAAAGATGCAGATGCATTCCTTGCAGCATGCGCTTGTTCATTGATGAGATCCGTGCAACCCTGGATGGATGCATTAAATGTATTTTAAATGTTTGGATGAGGTGAAACTACGCACGTGCACAAAACAGAGCAGGGCCACCCGAGGTTCTTTGACTCTCACCCGACCGACCAAGACAGAACAAAGTTCTTCAATAAATAAGACCAATACGTATTTGATTTTTTAAAAAACGTAATAATTTGTGTTTTATTCACAAACATTGATCAACCTCCATTGATCTTATTGCCGCAGTGTGCACAGTTTTTAGAGTCAGGTCGAATCATTCCATAAGGAATTGCTTGAACAAGATATGTCAGAGTTATTGTAAAAAACGAGACAAGCCTTCATAAATGAATGACCCAGCCAAGATTGTCTTTGTCACTTGCGAGGAGCAGTCCGGCAAAGAGAAAAGCCTTCCCGCTCCTGTGCGGCGTTTTATTGAAGCACAGCAAAGAAATTTGTATATGTCAACTCATAAAGAATGGAAAAACATGAACACTTTGACTTCATCACACCCGTCCACACTCTTCCTGTTGTTCAAACGGTTTCATCTTACAAGACATGTTTGGGTCACACTTCTGTTAAATGCGAGCTAAACGGCGTGCATCTGTTTTTTGTGGCTTCCTGCTCAACTGCCAGCAAAGACACAACTCTGTTACCACTGAACTAACGTTTTCCTGTTTAAGAAGTCCATGTTTTTGTGACCTTTTATTAACCTGTAAGCATATTTTTGAAACATGACAAACTTAATTTCTTTAACAACATAAAAACTGGAAAATGTGAAATGTTAAATAATCAGTTCAAATTTTAAACTGGGAAAAAACACGGAGTTTACCCCCCACTATTGGTTATTCTTTGCCATCCATGTTCTGCACTGATTTCATTTGGCATAAACAAATGTTCAGCAAACTGCCAAGTAAAAGGCAATATTCCAAAATAAAACGTTAATCACCTTGAACGATTTCCCCAAACAACTTAATGTTGTGATGCATATTTTTAATGATAGAAAGTCGTTCTTTACAAAGCAAATGAGAGTAAGACGTGTACAAACCTGCTTTGTGGAGCACAACACGAAGCTGCTTCCAACCTACGCCCAGCAGTTGAAGATGTTGCTCGTTCTCTTCTTTTATTCCACAAAGTTCCTCTTTGTACTTGGGTGTCGTTCTTGCGCACATTTTCAAACGTCAATCTCAACAAATCCGCACTTGATCTCTGCTTGGCGATGAGTCATGTGCCTCTTTTCGTTAGCAGCTAGCTAGCTAACAAGCAGCTAAGCTAACAAGCTAAGCTAACTACGCCGAAAAGCATCAACGCGCGAAGATGAGGTTTTCGGGACATAAAGACTTAATGAATTATGTCGTAGTCCTTTCGAGTAGCACTGGACATCCTTTGAGAAATTTACAGTCAGTTCTACACTAAATCAGAAGAATTTAGCGGTGGACTGCTTGTGTTCCGGTGTGGACGGGTCGGTGGATGTGGTCGAGGTCCTTCGTAAGCTGCGCGCTTGCTTATGACGTCATGGTTTAAACACGTATTTTTCAAATATATTTATTTGCCTCTGTGTTTGTTTTTACACCTAGATGTTCTCTTTTAATATATATTCTATGTAATATTTTAATTCAGTTGATAAAAAAATGTAACAAAATAATTGAAATAACGCCACAAAAGCGAGTCAGCTCCGACGTCACTTCCGCCTAATTCCCGAGAAGCCGCTGCTGGAACAGCAGTGGGACGTTTACGTTTCTCCTACCGAACTTGCAACAATGCTGTGGTTCACTCGGGCTGCAAGATTGTATGAATATAATGTCGGCATATACTCGCAGTGCTCAATTATTTCACGCCCGCCCCTACCAAGAAGAAAGAAGATTCGCGCCCCCTCACCACCAATTTTTTCTGTCTTTGTATGTTGATCTTAGATTGTCAATAAAATATCCCTTAACTAAGCTAAATTGATCAGAAATATAATTTTGAGAACTATTATAGTGAGGATCTCGAAACTCAGTACTCTGTTGCGCAAATATTGACGAGATGACAAATATTTGTCATGTTATTGTTGTAGTTCAGTCACCGTGGAAATGAGAAGTAGTTAGTAAATCAACCTTTAAAAGCCAAACTTCCTCCAATGCGTGTTCGTTTTTTGTGCTCAAGAAGAAAAGGGTAAAAAAAAAGGACTCAACAACTGATTAGAGGTCCGATATTTAGTTTCTTCAATTTCTGGAGTTCAGGAAATAGTACAAAGACAGATATCTGGGCAGCTTTTTCTTAATCTCACGAGAAAACTGCACTCGGGCGAGCACAGTCGAAAAATGCGCCCCATCTTTCAGGCCAGCTTCAGTTTTTATAGGAGTTTTTTTATGTCAAGGGTAATGTAGGTTGAATCGGTCGTCCTCGCTCCCTCCCACGGCACGGGTCCACGTCCAAGGGAAGGTCCTCCCCAGGTTAGTCATCGTCTGGATAGTTGATTCCCGTCTGGTCCCCAAGACTGGCACGCCAAGGCTGGCCTTCTCCGGCGGGCAGTCTCTCCGTCTCTCCAGCTGGCATTGCTCTGGAATCTCGTCGGTGTGCATGTGTGCGTGTGTATGTGCGTGTGCTCCGACTGTCTTTCGGAATGTGTTTTTCTTTTGATAGCGTCTGTGTGAGTCCTCCAGTGCCCAATTAGGAAGTATTTTAGCCATTACAAGTTAACTATTGGGTATTTTCGCTCTCACTAGTTAACTAGTGTAGGAAATCATGTCACTAGTTAACATGTTGGAATAATCCACGTTTTACTATTTAACATGTTGCTGAAAATGAGTCACTAGTCAGAGTTTCTGTGCAACTAGTACAACAATAAAGGACATCACTAGTGTGGCTGAATGTATAACTAGTGCTGGAAAAGACCGCACTAGTGAAATACGCCAATGTCTGATATCAATGATATGGAATTAATGCTCATATGCGCGGATCAGGTGAAGTACGCACATGTGCACAAAACTGTGCAGGGCCATCGAGGTTCATTGACTCTCACCCGACTACGCCAGTACAGAAATAAATAAGACCAATACGCACTTGAATTTAATAATTTGTGTTTTATCCACGAAAATTGATCAACCGCCATTGATGTTTTCGCCGCAGTCTCCACAGTTTTCAGAGTCAGGTAGAATTCCTTCCATAAGGAATTGCTTGAACAAGATGTAAAAACCAGAAAATGTAAAATGTTAAATAATCAGTTCAAATTTTAGACTGGAAAAACATGGAGTTCACCCCCCACTATTGGTTATTCTTTGCTCAACGCAGAAAAAAATACATTTGTTTTAAGATTCCACAGTTCCTGTCAAATAAATCTTCATCTTCCCGTGTGCATCAGTATCTTCCCAGCACTTGTCCCACTGAGATCACTCGGCAGACTGACCCAAAAGACAATTTATTTTCCAGACTATCTCATTGATCTTCCCTAACTGCTGAAAATTCCACAACAATCTGGGGTCAGACGCGGGATTGTTGAAGATCCGCCGGTGAAATTCAGGACGCTGGCGGGTGACCTCCAGGGTTCAATTCAGACAGCAGCAGCAACAAACTGCGTGATGCGGATCATCTCCTCCGTGGTGACAAATAAACTCCAGTCGCCATCAAGTTGCCAACTCCTGACATTCCAAAACCTTTGAGAGAAACTGAGACTACTTGCGTTTCTCTTTCTGGTTCTTTTTATAGTTCAACTTGTAGTTCAGTTTTTCACCTTTTCACAGCGTAATGAAGGCCAGTTGAGCAAGTGGAACAAGTGATTTTATTGATGATTGTGGAAAGCAGCGATTTCATAAGCACCGTTTCTTCTCACACTTTTTCCATTAAGTACGATTAAAAAGACAACTGAAAAGCATAATGTTAAAAAAAGTTGTTCCAGGCAAAGGCAATTAATTTCATTTACATGTTTGATGTAAACACACAAAAAAATCATCATCACTCAGACACAATGGTTCTTCTGGCACTGATCACATTGGCTTAATGTCAATAAAAAAGCTTTGCAAAATTCAATATATCATATTTTATTCAAAATCACATTTACATCTTACCACGAGGAGTCTTTTCCTTCATTTTTTTGTCTTTTTTTTAAGCTTCAAGGATCGCTGCTATTCTCGCCATCACAATCGTGTCTCTCAGCACTACGTTTAGTGAAGAATTTTTTGCACAAACGCTGCAACGGAATGGCTTGTCTCCACTGTGTGTTCTTGTGTGCCTTGTTAAATGCGACTTTCGAGAGAAACTCTTGCCACAAACTGAGCAGGAAAAGGGTTTTTCTCCACTATGTATTCTTCTATGTTTTATTAAAGTTGATTTTTGAGAGAATCCTTTGCCACAAACTGAGCAGGCGAAGGTTTTTTCTCCACTGTGTGTTCTTGTGTGACTTGTTAACGTTGCGTTTTGAGAGAAGCTTTTGCCACAAACTGAGCAAGAAAAAGGCTTTTCTCCACTGTGTGTTTGACTATGTTTTATTAAAGTTGGTTTTAGATAGAACCATTTTCCACAAACTGAGCAGGAAAAAGGTTTTTCTCCACTATGTGTTCTTGCGTGTTCTGTTAAATCAAACTTTTGGGAGAAGATTTTACCACAAACTGAGCAAGAAAGAGGTTCTGCAGTGTGTGTTCTTGTATGTTCTGTTAATCGGGACCTTAGAGAAAAGCTTTTACCACAAACTGAGCAAGAAAAAGGTTTTTCTCCACTATGTGTTGCTGTATGTTTTCTTAAATTGGACTTTCCAGAGAAGCGTTTGCCACAAACTGAGCAGGAAAAAGGTTTTTCTCCAGTGTGTGTTCTTGTGTGTTCTGTTAGATTTCCCTTTTGAGAGAAGCATTTTCCACAAACTGAGCATGAAAAAGGTTTATCTCCACTGTGTGTTCTTGTGTGCGGTTTTAAAGACAGCTTTGAAGTTAATGAGTCAGTGTGACATGCCCTTTCACCTTTAGCTTGCCCATCATCATCATCATTAGTATCAACATCATCATCATGAGTGTCTGATGTGTCCTCACGGTCTTCATCACCTTCTGTTGTCACGTGATGACTTGAACTGCTGCTTGGAGGCTCCGCCCCTCTGTTGTCCTCACTCTCATCCTTGTTTTCATCTTCAGTCTTTATAGGGACAACGTTCACTGGTGACTTGTTAATCTCCTCCTCCTCCTCCTCCGTTTTGATGTGAGTCCAGTCTGGCTCCTCTTTCACAGAACAGAGATCATTTTCACTGACGTCTGCAGGACACAAAAAGACGAACACACATTTGGTTTGGTCAAGTCATTCTGATTCAGATCAACCCAAGCAGCTAAGCTAACAAGCTAAGCTAACTACGCCGAAAAGCATCAACGCGCGAAGATGAGGTTTTCGGGACATAAAGACTTAATGAATTATGTCGTAGTCCTTTAGAGTAGCACTGGACATCCTTTGAGAAAATTACAGTCAGTTCCACACTAAATCAGAAGAATTTAGCGGTGGGTGTTTTTGTTCCGGTGTGGACGGGTCGGTGGATGTGGTCGAAGTCCTTCGGAAGCTGCGCGCTTGCTAATGACGTCATATGCTTTAAGCACGTATTTTTCAAATATATGTATTTGCCTTTGTGTTTGTTTTACCCCTGGTTGTTCTGTTTTAATATATATTTTATATAATATTTTAATTCGGTCGATGAAAAAATTAACAAAATAACTAAATTAACGCCTCATTGGCGAGTCAGCTCTTGCGTCACTTCCGCCTTTGCCCCGAGAAGCCGCCGCTGCTCCAGCAGTGGGACGTTTACGTTTCTCCTACCGAACTTGCAACAATGCTGTGGTTCACTCGGGCTGCATGAATATAATGTCTGCATATACTAGCAATGCCTCTCAATTATTTCACGCCCGCCCCTACCAAGAAGAAAAAGATTCGCGCCCCCCCACCACCAATTTTTTCTGTCTTTGTATATTGATATTAGATATTAACGAAGCTAAATTGATAAGAAATACAATTTTGAGAACGATTATCGTAAGCATCTCTAAACTCAGTACTCTGTTGTCCAAATATTGATGAGATGATAAATATTTAAAAATATTTGTTTTTGTGAAAAAAAACTTTATTAACATTAACAAACAGTTATTAATACGTACATAATGTAGAAAAGACAAAAAGAGCCAGGGGGATTTTAAACAAAAATTCTATATGAATAACATAAAGCAACAGCTTTAGCATTGTTGGAGTTGAGTCACCGTGGAAATTAGAACTAGTTAGTAAATCAACCTTTAAAAGCCAAACTCACTCCAATGCGTGTTCATTTTGTACTCAAGAAAAAAAGGGTCAAATAAAGACTCAACAACTGATTAGAGTTCCGATATTTAGTTTCTTCAGATTCTGGAGTTCAGGAAATTGTCAGGAGTCGCCGTTCGGCGAGGAGGAGGTGGACCCAAAATGCGAGGAAGCAGGGCAAAGGGTAAACTAAAGGGAATTTATTAAATTAATCAGCTGAGGGCAAACAACGTGGCGTGGACAAACAAACGTGGCAGGGTGCAAAACAAAGACAAACTTAACTTGACTAAGCAGAACAAAAATGACAAGCAAAGAGGACCGTGACAAACACTAGGGCTAAACTTAACGAGGCTATGAGACGTGATAGTAACAGAGAACATGAGCTGGGGACATGAACGGGAGCGAGAGTAGCAGTGGACTGAAGGATCGCAAACAGCGAGGGCAGTGATGTCGGCAAGGAAGGGCAAGAGCGGGAACTAGTGATGGGTCCAACGACACCGAGGCGTCGATGCGCGCGCCGAGCTTCCAGGGCAAACCCCGTGTCGGTGCGCGTACTGCTTTGAGAAAGTCACGTGACCACTACCAGAATCGTGTCGACACAGCGGTCGCGCGCCAAACTGTGTTCATAAGGAAGCGTATCTGTCAACAGGATGGACGCTCAAAACAAGCATCGAGTTATTGGCGCGTTACTTTACATTAAATATCCGCAAGATGGAAGACGTCACTGTTGATGCGCACTCAGAGGTGCAGCGCTATACGTCAGCAGGACACGTTGCACGTACGGAAGACCCGCTCTTATACTGGAAGTCCATGGAGGCAACGTTCCCTCACCTATTTATATTAGCCACACAGGCGTTGTGCACACCGGCCTCTTCAGTGCCTTGTGAGAGGATTTTCTCAAAGGCGGGGGAAATTGCCTCAAAAAAAGAAATAGACTGAATAACAAAACGCTGGAGAAACTAATTTCTTTTGAATAAAAATCTTTAATTACAATGAGTCCATTGTCATTCACAACACTTTTACTTGGGCATTCAGACAGATGTTCACTTAATTTATCAACTGCGTCTCAAATATCAAAGATTTTTTTAATGAAATTGCATGTATGTAAAAATAATGTGAAAGCAAATGCCTAATCAGAATCAGAAATCCCTTTGTCATTGTACTCAAGTGTGCAACGAGATTAGAGAGCTCCCCTCTCCAGTGCAATACAACAATAATTCAGTTAAATATATAAATTAGATAAGAGAATAATTAGTGCGATGGAAAGTAATAAGAAATAGGATATATAAAAACACATCACGTCGCTAATCAATGGAATTGGATAAAATTAGTTTGACAGATCAGTGTTAGATGACCCTGTCAAATGTTTCCTGCAAGTCCACCAGGTGTCAGTATTCAGCAACACAGTGTCAACACAGTGTCAATACATTGTGTCACTGTGTCGAAACGATACAGAATGCCTCATCTACCCATCACTAGTATCTATAATTATCGTCGCCAGAAGACGAGAACGAAAAGCGCTGGTGGAGAGAACTCACACCAGGAAAATCAAAACGAGGAACAGAAAAAGCTTGCAACCCAAGAAAACCGAAAACGACGGAGTCCTTCCACAAAAGGGTAAGGTTAGATCCAATGCACGAAGCGAGAACAGAAAGCGAGCCGAAACGTAGCTGAAACATAAAACACATCAAAAACTTACAAAGACCATACACGGGGAAACTTGGGCGAAGACTGTAGCGAAGGCACATGGGCACGAGCAAATTCGGTCAATAATCCGACGCGAGTGTGTCCGCGTCGATGGCTTAAATAGTCCGTGACTCATTAACTTCATTGGTCGCAGCTGTGTGGCTCGTGAACGCTTCTCGCTCGCGGCCGAGTCCCAAAGAAGCGCGCCGTCGGGCATGCCCACTCAGCTGCAACAAATACACATGGATCGTGACAATGACACATCGGCTGGACAAATAATATCCAGAAACACACTTACGCACCACTGAGTGAGTGTTGGACGATATAGCTTCTCTTGAAAGGTCCGACTTGAAAATGTCCTTGCAAGTGGATCTGCAATTAAATCCACACTTTTCCCTCCTTCGGCCATTGTGTTTTAAAAAAAGCAAGAATATATTTTAGATTTTCGAACGGTCGCCAATTACGACTTTTGGGTGTGTTCATTCGGCATAGCGCCGCCCCCTCACGAGTGAGTATCCAATCACAAAACGCGTTCATCACCCTCAGCATAAGGTCAGCGAGAAGGCTCACTGTAACCAACTCGTGATCTAATTGGTTTTCGCAACTGTCTAACAAATATGAAAGCTCATTGACTTTGACAGAAGAGATGCCCGCACTGTAAATGATGGCAACGAGGCTCTTGTCTAGCAACACGTTTTAATGGCGATACCACTCACCACAACTCCCCACTTGCATGAACAATCTCGCAAGACCCCCTGCGAGACAATTGTGACACTCAGTTACCGTAAAGGTGCAACATCGTCGCAAATACAAATTTAGTACTATTACATGACATCTCCCCTCTTTTGTGTTATTTTCAATAACATCAAGCAAGCATTAATTTCTCCAACTGGGCTGCAACATGCAAAAAAAAAAATAAAGATGCCTCTCAGAAATCAAGTTAACCTGAAATATGCAACAATCAAACAAATCCCAACAGCATGAGCAATTTTTCATTTTCATTTTTTCCATTTTTATTCCCCCCCCCCAAAGACCATGAGTCTCAGTCTCACAGGTCAAGCCTGTCGACTGGTTTTCACACTCGTCCAGAACGGGTCAACACCCGAGTAGGTGGGGAAGTCGAGGATGTCGACTCGCTCCGGCATACAGAAACGTTGTCGTCTATGCCGGTGTTGACAGGATGGACATCCGTTGGCTTGTAGTCTTCGGACGCTGCTGGGACTGACTGGGGAACTGGCCCAGGTTTGAGGTGACGGCGGTTCCGCCTCAGTTCTGCTCCTTGTGGTGTCCGTATGATGAAGGACCTAGGTGTTGTACTCTCGCATGAAACCACAGCTGGCAAACACCATGACTTCGCGTGATCCAATTTGGAAAACACTTGGTCACCTGGACGTAAAGAAGGCAAAGTTCTGGCTCCATGGCGACGGTTGAAGTAGTGAGCCTGTTTCGCCTTTTCCTTCTTATCTGACTCCTCCACAACTGTCCTGCTGGGCCACTTAGGTTTGAGGTTCTCCTCCAGTGTTGGAAGTGTTGTTCTAATTTTTCTCCCCATCCACAGCTCAGCTGGGCTGTAGCCTGTCATGGAACAGGGAGTAGCTCGATGACACATGAGCGCCATGACAGGGTCCTCCTGCTTCAGGATCCTTTTAGCTGTCTGCACTGCTCTTTCTGCATGTCCATTTCCTTTTGGATGATGAGGGCTGGACGTGTAGTGTTGGAAGTCGAGCTGTTTAGCGAACTCCTGGAATTCAGCACTTGTAAACTGGGGACCATTGTCACTCACTATCTCACTTGGAATGCCGAATCTAGAGAAAACGGTTTTCAAACCTTTTATCATTTGTGCACTCGTTGTAGATGGCAGGTGTAATATTTCAATAAACCTTGAGTAGTAATCCGAGATTACAAGGTAGTTATGTTGTTTAAATTCACAGATGTCCATGGCTACTCTCTTCCAAGGTCGCTCCGGAAACGGTGTGGATAGGAGTGGCTCCTTTTGTTGAGTTCTTCTCATTTCGTAGCACACTTGACATGATGCCACGAGCTTGCATATTTCTGATGAAAGTCACCACACGGATGAACCCGCTCTCTGTCTACATTTGATGAGGCCTTGATGTCCCTCATGAACTTTCTGAAGTACTTCCCCTCTCATTGATCGTGGCACAACAAGCCTACACCCTCTCAGAATTAGGCCATCGTGCACTGACAGTTCTGATTTAACTTGAACATATGCTCTAGCAACTACTGGCACTTTACTGATGTGCTCAGGCCATCCTCTCTCTATTAGTCTTGCAACACATTGAAGTTCGGGGTCAGCGGCTGTCACTACCCTAATTTCCTCCAACTTGCCTGTAGATGCCGGGATCCCTTCCACCACACTAGCCACATAACAGGCCACATCGCTATGCGTTTCGTTTACAGTGTTTGCGTTAGGTAGCGGGCTGCGTGACAGCGCGTCCGCAACAATCAGGGTTTTCCCAGGAGCATATTCTGCGATAGGGTTGAATCTCATTAGTCTCATGAGAAGACGCTGGCAACGTAAGGGTACATTGTCCAAACTTCGATTGTTGATGAGAGGTACAAGTGGTTTGTGATCAGTTACCAACTTGAACTGTTCCAGTCCGTTAAGGTATCTGTCGAACTTCTCGCACGCCCAGACACCAGCCAATGCTTCCTTTTCTATCTGTGCGTAGCGAGATTCTGCATCGCTTAGCCTTCGGGAGCAATAAGCTACAGGTTTCCAGTGATCTCCATGGAGTTGCAGTAACACACCACCCAGTCCATAACTGCTCGCATCAGCCGACACAGCAGTTGGCATCCCCACATTGTAGTAGGCAAGCACCGGTGCAGTTGTTAGCAAGTCCTTAATGTTCTCAAAAGCTGCTTGTTGAGCGTGACTCCAAGTCCAGACGGCATCATTCCTCAGGAGCTCATGCATTGGCTGACCCACCGTTGAGAGGTTTGGAATATACCTTCCTAGGTAATTGACCATTCCCAATATCCTCTTCAGCTCTTTCAAATCACCTGGTGGCGACAACTGCCGTATAGCTTCCACCTTCTCTGGGTCTGGCTGGATGCCAGACCTGTCGATGAGGTGTCCAAGGAATCGCACCTGGCTCTGTTGAATTGAACACTTATCTTTGTTGAGCTTCAGGTCAGCAGTGTTGATGCGTTGCATTACCTTCTCCAAGTTGTCGTCATGCTCCTTCTCAGTAGCCCCGTACACCAGGATGTCATCCATGAAGACCTCAACCCCGTCAAGGCCCTGTAGAGTCTCCATCATCTTTCTCTGGAAGATCTCTGGTGTACTTGTAATTCCAAACGGGAGTCGTTTAAAGTTGAAGCGGCCAAAGGGAGTGATGAATGTTGTGAGCCTACAGCAGTCTGGATGGAGGGGTATCTGGAAGAACCCGCTGGCTGCATCCAAGGAAGAAAAGACTGTAGCTCCGCTTAGTTTCGCTATTATGTCATCAGCTGTGGGCAAAATGTACCGTTCTCGTTTAACAGCCTCATTCAGCCTTTTGAGGTCGACACAGATGTGGGCTTTTCCTGTGCTTTTCTTCAGGACTGGCACCATGGGTGCACACCGGTCAGTGGGCTGTGTAACCCTCTCTATTATGCCATTTTGTTCCATCCTCTGTAACTCTTCTTTCACCTTTTGCAGCATGGACAGAGGAACACGTCGCGCTGTGTGTACGGCATATGGTTGAGCATTGTCTTTTAATTGTATTCGCACCGGTTCAGTCTTTAAAGTCCCATGTTCACCGTATGCTTGTATGTGGCCTCTGTTGGTCACCAACTTATCTATTCTCCTCACCAGGTTCATTTTCACAGACATTGGCCGGCTGAGGGGGTTATTCACCGTGCGACCACGAATAACATAAACTGCGAGAGGGTAGGTGTTGCCTTCATAGGTAACTGTGCTTTGGATCAGACCTAAGCACTGCAATTCACCACCTCGACTATCAAGTGGAATGTCAGCAGGCTGCAATTGTGTTTTGGGAGTGAGCGAACGGTAGGTCTGTTCGCAGATGACGTTCACGTCTCCCCCTGTGTCAATTTTAAATTCTGCTGGTGTAGATCCCAGCAACAACTTCACGGCCCATTGCTGTGAAGTCCCATTTGCTTTTCTCACTGACCCAAGGAAATACGGTTGCTGTTGCTCCGGTTGCTCTGTGACTTCACTCACCGCCGCTTTTTTATTCCTACACACTCTGCTCCAATGTCACACTTTGTTGCACGAGTTACATGTGGATTTCTTAGCAGGACATATTTCATCCTTTTTATGCTTGGCTTTCGCACATTTTCCACATTGTCCATAACAGCTCTCCCTCTGCTTGAAGTGTTGCTTGGTACGCTTTTTAAATTTATTGGTCACCTCATGTACCATCCCAGCTGCTTCTCCTGGCATGCTAATTTGGGACGTTACCTCCTCACACTGCCTGACTCAATTGTCCGCGCCAGCGTTAGGTCGTTTATCAGCTGCAGTTAACGTGAAACCTCCTTGTCCAATATTCCCACGACGATCCTGTCGCGAATGTTCTCCTCTCGGGTCGCGCCGAAGTCACAATGTTCCGAGAGCTCGTACAACGCACGAATGAAAGTCTCCGCCTTCTCGCCCGGCCGTTGTGCGCGCTGGTGGAAGCATGCGCGTTCATGTATCACATTCCGTCGTGGCACGAAATAGTCATCGAACTTGCCGAGTACTCGGTCAAAGTCATTTCTGTGTCCATCTTCGTCGAATGTAAACGACTTGTAGATGTTCTCGGACTCGCTACCCATGGCGTATATCAGGCTGCTCACCTGCACCGCGCCCTCTTCTCTGTCGAGTTTCGTGGCGGTCCTGAATCTCACAAATCGCTGCTTCCAGTCCGGCCACTCTCGTGGCTTATCAAAGGGGAAACCCGTCGGGGGATTAAACTTGGCCATTGTTTCGAGTTCACTTCTGACACCATGTAAATGATGGCAACGAGGCTCTTGTCTTGTAACACGTTTTAATGGCGATACCACTCCAACAACTCCCCACTTGCATGAGACCCCTGCGAGACAATTGTGACACTCAGCTACCGTAAAGGTGCAACATAGTCGCAAATATAAATTTTGCACCATTACATGACACGCGCCTGCCTGAGAAGGTCAGCCTTGGACGTGGAACGTAGGAGCAAGGACAACCGATTCAACCTACATTACCTTTGACACAGAAAACCTCCTATAAAATGTGAGGCTGGGCTGAGATCAGCGCGCCATTTTTCGATTGTACTCGTCTGAGTAAAGTTTCTCGTCAGATTAAGAAAAAGCCGCCCAGATATCTGTCTTTGTACTATTTCCTGAACGCCAGAAATTGAAGAAACTAAAATATGGAAACTCTAATCAGTTGTTGTTGAGTCTTTATTTGACCCTATTCTTCTTGAGTACAAAAAACGAACACGCATTGGAGTAAGTTTGGCTTTTAAGGTTCATCAACTAAATGATTCTCAATTTCTCTGTGGCTCAACTCCAACAAACTCTCTCTGCGTGGGTTCCACAAAAAGAGCAACTCTTCCGGCTTCTCTCTCCTCTAAGGTACAAAACACAGTTTTACGCTTACAATGCAAACTATGCCCCAATTATTAACCAATCAGGAGTCGGAACCTTGGGCTGATTCTGATTGGCTGTTTACTGTCCAATCGCATCTTACAACAGTGCGACGTCCGGGAAGACTCAAACACAGTCGATAGAAGGGTCTACTGCATTCTAATATGCTGCCCTTATTGTTTTTGTAATAATTCAAAATATTTTTTTGTTTTCAAATATCATTGTTTGGTTAAATAACATTGTCCTTTGATTTCTATATGCTTCTATAAACGTTTTTTGTTTGTTTTATTTATTTATTTATTTATTTTAATAAGCAAGCGCCACCACTTGGAGTTCTGCATTTGCGTCTTCGTCTTCGTCATGGTGCCATGGTAGTTTTTTTTCTAAAGATAAATTTCAAAATATCCATAAGCAAACAACTATGGCACATATTGGATACAAAATCTGCATAGTTGAACAAAAAAATTAGGAAAGGAAGAAAAAAAAGAACAATTTGAGGATGAAGAATATATGAATAATATATTTATTTATGAGTGAAGGATTGTATTACGATTACTGGCATTATTTTAAACACATTCGGGACAGAATGTCGATTATTAAAGTTAGCAGGTTCATATTTACAGAGTATGTTAAACATTGATTAAACAAGAAGCAGTTATCAAATGAAGCTAGAGGCACCAGTCATGAGAATGACTGCGGTTGGAGTCCTGATGGTTACTGATCTATTATTATATTATCCTCATATGCTAAATTTAGAGTACTTAGTTTAAATGTGTGAACTTTATTGAAATTTTGGGTAGTGAGAACAAATTTGCACACATAGCATTTCCATGACCTGCACTCACAGTCACAGCACTTCATGGACAAAGATGACGAAGCACATTCTACACATTGGCTGTAGAGATGCAAACATACCAAATTGGGTACTGGAGGATTCACATAGAAGCCATCGCAAAAAACACATTCCGAAAGACATAACAATTGGAGATCGGAGCACATGCACATACACACGCACACATGCACACCGACAAGATTACAGAAGAATGCCAGCGGAGAGACGGAGGGATGGCCCGCTGGAGAAGGCCAGCCTTGACGTGCCAGTCTACGGGACCAGACGGGAATCGACCATCATCACCTACCCAGACGATGACTAACCTGGGGAGGACCTTCCCTTGGACGTGGACCCGTGCTGTGGGAGGGAGCGAGGATGACTTATTCAACCTACATTACCTTTGACATAAAAAACTCCTATAAAAACTGAAGTTGGGATGAAAGATGGTGCGCATTTTTTGACTGTACTCGCCCGAGTGCAGTTTTCTCGTGAGATTAAGAAAAAGCCGCCCAGATATCTGTCTTTGTACTATTTCCTGAACTCCAGAAATTGAAGAAACTAAATATCGGAACTCTAATCAGTTGTTGAGTCTTTATTTGACCCTTTTTTTCTTGAGTACAAAAAAACTAACACGCATTGGAGTAAGTTTGGCTTTTAAAGGTTGATTTACTAACTACTTCTCATTTCCACGGTGACTCAAGTCCAACATGACCCAAGGGATCTTTGGTAGACGAGTCGGCGTTGCAATGGCGTGGTGAGGGAGGCTGGAAAAGGAGCGCTTCCTGAATTTTCTGGAGGTCCGCACTGTGAGGGCGAAAGCAAAGGCAAGACAAGGGAAGTAGATATTCAAAATACTTAATAGTGAGGACTGTAGTGTCAGCCGAGGTACCACTTTGAGAGCGGGAATCGTCTGGCACCTGCATGATGGTCTGACTGGCTCTTAAACAGTGTTGATTTGAGGATCGCATGCACGTGCGAATGTGTGGCCTCCGGAAAGAGCCACGCCCATCCGGAAATGTGAAGCCCTACAAGACAGACAAGGTGGAGCACAGGAACCAGTCTCCGCCAAAATAAAACACCACAGGGGGGGGTAACCTACTCAAATAATCTACTTCCTGTTTGCCCAAACAGTGCCTAAATGGTTGCAAAATGTGTGTAGTAATTATTGTGGGGCTATATTTGCAAGATTACATTATTAAAAAAAAATAATATTGTGAGAGAAATTGTCTTAATATTACAATTCTCAAGTTCATTACAGATTGTCATGTTCTGTATTGGTTGGTTTTGGTTTAGTATTTAGTTTCATGTTTTGTCCTTATGATCCTGTGTCTTCTGTCCCGTCAAGTCGATTGTGTCCACCTGTGTTCATTTACCCAAGCCCTTGTGTTAACCAATCAGGTCCTTCCAACCCTCTGTGTCTTGTCCAGGTGCTCCTCGTTGTCTTGTTACTTTGTTTGTATTTAGTTCCCTGGTTGCTTTTATTTCTTGTTGGTCCATTGTCGCTTGTCCCTGTCGCTGTCGTAGTTGTCTGATGTTCATGTTCCTGGTTTCATACCTGTCTCGCAGTCAAGTTTAGTTTTGTCAAATCGTTGTGTTTTGTTCGTGCCTGTTGTTTTATACTTTTTGATATTTTATTTTTTCCAAGTTCTAGGTTTGCCTTTTGTTTTTGTTTAATAAATACCCTTTAAGTTTCCCACTCTTCGCTTCCCTGCGTTTGCGTCCTCCTCAACCTCCAGCGCAACATGACAGAACCAACAACGGACCCAGCAGGAAGCACACGCCGACGAGTTCGCCGTCGCCGCTCTAGCTGGTACCCCCCTCAGCCTGCCGACCAACCCCAAACCCTTCACGTGCTTTTTATTCCACGCCTGTTTCTCCCTCTTTGTCTAGTTTTGACTCACAGCACCCAGCCATTTCACCTCCCCACATTTTTGTAGATTCTGATTTTGAATACATTTACAACCTTCTAGATTCCCAGTGTGACAGATTTTGTTAGGCCCAGTCAGTTTCCTACCCCCTATTAGTTTTTGTTACCTTTTTCTTTTGATTCCTTTGAGTCTAGTCCATCAGACCTTTACTCGGGCACACGTTTGGCCATCTATCCCGGACCTCCGCGGGGTGGTCAACGACGGTGCCCAAGTAAAGGAACTGCCACCAGTCATCGGAACACCCGCTTTTCACACCCTGAGGCACATTCTTCACAGCCACTTTGTTCACTTCGTCCACTATCAGTTTCTGCGCCTTGTCCCGTTCCACCCACATTTTGAAGACCACGTTCATCAGCACCTGTAGTCTCGGTCCCTCGTTCCCCTAAATCCCTATGGCGGCAGACTGATAGGGATGAGGCCCCCAGTGCCGTCTCCTCGCCAGCTGCAGCTCCCAGACCCATCTCCTCAGCAGCTGCAGTCTCCCGTTCCGGCTCCTCGACAGCTGCAGTCTCCCGTTCCGGCTCCTCGACAGCTGCAGTCTCCCGTTCCGGCTCCTCGACAGCTGCAGTCTCCCGTTCCGGCCCCTCGCCTGCTGCCGCCCCGAGTGCCGGCCCCTTGCCAGTTCCTCAAGCTCCTACTCCGGCGGTGCACGTTCTGTGCCCGCCCCCTGAGTTGCCCAGGATCATTTATACATTTCAACAAACAAAGCGAAGACATCCTACTACTCTCCTATTTGCTATGTGTCATCTGCAGCTAACTTTAGCTTTCTCTTATTGGTTGTCTTCCCCGCAGGATGGCGTGTCGGCTCTTCCCATGTGCGCGCCAAGGCAGTTGTTTGTGCTCAACTGCCAATGAGCCACTGGATCTGTTATTCTGCTTTTGCGGTCGCCATTTTACCAATCTCACACAACAGCGCCTTGATGTCTGGAACATTCTGCGTCAGCACACCCAGTTCTCAGAAGTGCGGCTCGTCCTGTACAAAACATCTGCCACCTATGCATTTCACACAGCCTGTCCTGACCTTTTATTGTACGTTGAATTAATGCCCAGTCAGTAAATATCTTTATTGCATTAAACTGAATACATTTAACTTGTAGTCAATCGTATAAAATCCTTTAAAGTCAAATGTATCAAATCCTTTACTATGCTAGCGGATTAGCAGGAAGCCAGAAAAACAGATGCACGTCTTGAACCGTGTTCGACAGGAAACCATTTAGCTCGCATTTAACAGAAGTGTGACCCAAACGTGTTGTAAACTGAAACAGTTCGAACAACAGGAAGTGTGTGGACGGGTGTGATAAAGTCAAAGTGTTCATGTTTTTCCATTCTTTATGAGTTTGCATATTCAAATTGATTTTGTTACAGGCCCCAGTTTGGCAGGCGTGTTGACAGATAATCCTGCAAATGCAGGAAAAATGATGAGAACGGAGATCAGTTGTTGCTTTTTCAACGGATCTTGTCAGAATCGCGAACTCATAGAAACTACGACACAACGCCACTTTACTGCAGCCTGTTGTGAAGATACAATCACATCGCTGGTACTGTGCTGTTCCTTTACTGCCCTCCGCTGTCGAAACACGCACATGTTTCAAATCAACCTGGAAAATGGATTTCCCTTCACATCAACCATCCCAAATGAACCAAACTGTGACCACATATTTCGTGGGTCACACTTTGCTGTGCTTCAATAAAACGCTGCACAGGAGTGGGAAAGCTTTTCTCTGGACCTTCTCACTGAGAGGTTTGGCGGACCACTCCTCGCAAGTGACAAAGACAATCCTGGCTGGTTGATTCAGTTGTACAGTCAGAAGGCTAGTCCGGTTGTTTTGCAGAAACTTCTTTGACAGTTCCCAAATATGAACTTGAAAAACGTATTCAACTTAACTGCCTTTGAGAGAAACTGAGACGATTTGCGTTTCTCTTTCTTGTTCTTTTTATAGTTCAACTTCTAGTTCAGTTTTTCACCTTTTCACACAGCGTAATGAAGGCCAGTTGACCAAGTGGAACAAGTGATTATATTGATTGTGGAAGGCACCGATTTCATAAGCACCATTTCTTCTGACACCTTTTCCATTAAGTACGATGAAAAAGACAACTGAAAAGCATAATGTTAAAAAATGTTGTTCCAGGCAAAGGCAATTTTATTCATAATGTTTGATGTAAACACCAAAACAAATCATCATCACTCAGACACATTGCTTCTTCTGACACTGATCACATTGGCTCAGTGTCAATAAAAGAGGTTTGCAAAATTAAATTTATATTTTATTCAAAATCACATTTACATCTTACCACAAAGAGTCAGTTCCTTCAGTTTTTTTGTCTTTTTTTTAAGCTTGAACGATCGCTGCAATTCTCACCAGCACAATTGTGTCTCTCAGCATTCTGTTTAGTGGAGAATTTTTTAGCACAAACGCTGCAACTGAATGGCTTTTCTCCACTGTGTGTTCTTGTGTGGATTGTTAAATTTTCCTTTCGAGAGAAACATTTACCACAAACCAAGCAGGAAAAAGGCTTTTCTCCACTGTGTGTTCTTGTGTGGCTTGTTAACTGTGAATTTTGAGAGAAGCTTTTACCACAAACTGAGCAAGTAAAAGGTTTTTCTCCATTGTGTGTTCTTGCGTGTTCTGTTAAATTTGCCTTTTGAGAGAAGCATTTTCCACAAACTGAGCAAGAAAAAGGGTTTTCTCTACTATGTATTCTTGTGTGACTTGTTAAATTTGACTTAAAAGAGAAGCTTTTGCCACAAACTGAGCAGGAAAAAGGTTTTTCACCACTGTGTGTTCTTGTGTGCCTTGTTAAATGACACTTTACAGAAAAGCTTTTGCCACAAACCGAGCAAGCAAAAGGTTTTTCACCACTGTGTGTTCTGGAGTGATTTACTAAATTAGACTTTTGAGAGAAACTTTTTCCGCAAACTGAGCAGGAAAAAGGTTTTTCACCACTGTGTATTCTTCTATGTGTTGTTAAATCTGGCTTTTGAGAGAAACTCTTGCCACAAACTGAGCAGGAAAAAGTTTTTTCTCCACTGTGGGAAAATGAGTTGAACCTATTTTTCAATAGGTTTGATCAAATGTCTGACCCCGCTCAGGCTTCCCTGATGCAGCCCCCACCCACCCCTCCTGCCACTGCGAACAAGACCCTCTCTCCCCCTCTCTCGCCCCTCTCTCTCTCCACAAGCTCCAGTTCCCAGCCTCATCAGACAACCACCACTTCCTCCTGCTCAGCTTTGTTCCTCACAACATCTCAGGTGAAGAACCAGCTGAGGAAGATGAAGGCGAGGAAGGCGGCAGGCCCAGATGGGATCATCTCCCAGCTCCTCAAATCCTGCGCAGACCAGCTGTGTGGAATCGTCCAGCACATGTTCAACCTGAGCTTGAAGCTGGGCAGAGACCCCCAGCTGTGGAAAACATCCTGCCTGGTTCCGGTTCCAAAGACACCCCATCCGAAGGAGCTCAACAACTTCAGACCAGTGGCGCTGACGTCTCATCTGATGAAGACCCTGGAGAGACTGGTCCTCGTCCATCTGCGCCCCCTGGTCAGCTCCTCAATGGACCCACTCCAGTTTGCATACCAGCCTGGCATCAGTGTGGATGATGCCATCATCTACCTGCTCCACACTTCACTCTTCCACCTGGAGAAGGCGGGGGGCACGGTGAGGATCATGTTCTTTGATTTCTCAAGTGCTTTCAACACCATCCAGCCCGCCTTATTGGGAGACAAGCTGGAGCAGGCGGGAGTGGCCCATCACCTCATCACATGGATTCACGACTACCTCACAAACCGGCCACAGTACGTGAGGACACAGGACTGTGTGTCTGACGTGCTCCTCTGCAGCACGGGAGCGCCGCAGGGAACTGTGCTGGCTCCCTTCCTGTTCACCCTCTACACCTCGGACTACAAATACAATTCCACAACCTGTCACCTGCAGAAGTTCTCTGATGACTCTGCGATTGTCGGCCTCATCACTGACAATGACGATCGGGAGTACAGAGGGGTTACGCAGGGGTTCGTGGACTGGTGTCAGCAGAACCGCCTCCAAATCAACGCTGGGAAATCCAAAGAGCTGGTGGTGGACTTCCGCAAGTATCGGCACTCTCCACCTGCACCAGTGAATATCCTGGGAACAGACGTTGAGAGGGTCTCAACTTAAGAGTACCTGGATGTTCATCTGAACAATAAACTGGACTGGAGCGACAACACAGACGCTCTCTATAGGAAGGGTCAGAGCAGACTCTTCCTACTCAGGAGGCTGAAGTCCTTTGGCGTTCGGGGAACACTCCTCAGGAACTTCTATGACTCGGTGGTTTCACCGGTCATCTTCTATGGAGTGGTCTCCTGGGCAGGAGGCATCTCGGGCCGAGACAAAAAGAGACTGGACAAACTAGTGAGGAGGGCCAGCTCTGTCCTGGGCTGCTCCCTGGACTCTGTGGAGTCAGTGGGGGGCAGGAGGATGACGGTGAAACTGGCATCAATGCTGGACAAACCAGCCCACCCACTCAATGACACTCTGAGAACACTCCACAGCTCCTTCAGTGATAGACTTTTACACCCTCGCTGTACCAAAGAGAGATTTCGCCGCTCCTTCCTGCCGTCTGCTGTCAGACTTTTTAACAAGAACATTGGGTCAGGCCTACAAACGGGAGGGCATTAGTGCAATTGTGCAGTCCTAGGATGCAATATAAACTACTACTGTACTTTCAGCCAAGGGTGTACTTAAATATTGACCAATGATGTATTTTGTTTACCATTACAGTATTCTTATTACAGTACTTCTATCACTGCAGTATTTCTACCATTGCAGGATGTTCACTATTACAGTACTTTTATCATTGCAGTACTTTTATAATTGCAGTATTCCTATCATTGCGGTACTTTTACTATCACAGTACTTTTATCACTTTTATCATTGCAGTATTTTTCTATCATTGCAGTACTTTTACTATTACAGTACTTTTACCATTGCAGTATACTTTATCATTGCAGTACTTTTACCATTACAGTACTTTTATCATTGTAATATCTTTATCATTGCAGTATTTTCAATCATTCAGTAGTTTTTATCATTACAGTGTTTCCACCTCTATATAATGAACAGGCATTAGGAGTGTTTCCTTACACTAGATACGTTTATACTGTGTATATTTGCATGCTTTTTATGAATGTCTGCTGCTAATGTTATACATTAACGGCTACATTACGCCGCGGACTCTGTATGATCTATATCTTTGCTCCTGTAACACTGCAAATTTCCCCATTGTGGGACTAATAAAGGACATCTTATCTTATCTTATAAAGAGAATTACTTCCCATATCTATATTAGGCCATTTAAAAATACACAACTTTTTTTTTCATTTATTTCTATTTATATTTAAGCTTGCTTCTATAATAATACAATATTTATTCAATTATTTTAATATGCAAAATTATATCAATATTAATTTAAACCTTTTTATTTCACTCTTGATTATTTCTTAACATATTTGTTCATTTGAATATGTGTGCAATTTAAATTATTCCATCCATCCAGCCATTTTCTGCCGCTCATCCGGGGTCGGGTTATTGAATTAATTTAATACATAAGTATTTTTTATATTTCAATATTTATTTCAAGATTAGGACTCTTCTCAATGTGTTCAATATTTATAAAATGTTTCTAGATTTCTTATTAATTGCATTAAGTCTGTATGTCGTTGCTAATTTTACATTTTAATATTTCCCGATTTCATTATATAAGCAATCCAAAGTAAAAAAAAATATAATATAGCATGAACAAAAATATTTGGTATATTTGACAAAATGATAGTCTTTCCGAAGTGAGATTCTGCTTAGCAACAAACCCCAAACGCTTGATAGAGCTCAACCTAGAAAGTGGTTTTAGCACGTCAGAAATTTATTCAGAAAGCGTAATATTAAATGTATCTGAGGGGATATTTGAAGAGTTTGAATTTTGTTCAATGGACCATACATATACGAGCATGCCAAACACAGCGAGAAAACCGGCGCTGACTCCAGTCGCCATCAAGTTGCCAACTCCTGACATTCCAAAACCTTTGAGAGAAACTGAGACGATTTGCGTTTCTCTTTCTTGTTCTTTTTATAGTTCAACTTCGAGATCAGTTTTTCACCTTTTCACACAGCGTAATGAAGGCCAGTTGAGCAAGTGGAACAAGTGATTTTATTGATGATTGTGGAAGGCACCGATTTCATAAGCACAGTTTCTTCTCACACCTTTTCCATTAAGTACGATTAAAAAGACAACTGAAAAGCATAACGTTAACATGTTATTCCAGGCAAAGGCAATTAATTTTATTTACATGTTTGATGTAAACACACAAAAAAAATCATCATCACTCAGACACAATGGTTCTTCTGGCACTGATCACATTGGCTTTGTGTCAATAAAAGAGCTTTGCAAAATTCAATTTCATCATATTATATTGAAAATCACATTTACATCTTACCACAAAGAGTCGGTTCTTTCATTTTTTTTTCTTCTTTTTTTAATCTTCAAGTATCGCTGCAATTCTCACCAGCACAATTGTGTCTCTCAGCATGCTGTTTAGTGAAGAATGTTTTTGCACAAACGCTGCAACTGAATGGCTTGTCTCCACTGTGTGTTCTTGTGTGGCTTGTGAAATGCGACTTTTGAGAGAAACTCTTGGCACAAACTGAGCAGGAAAAAGGTTTTTCTCCAGTGTGTGTTCTTGTGTGATTTGTTAAAAATGACTTTACATTAAAGCTTTTGCCACAAACTGAGCAGGAAAAAGGTTTTTCACCACTGTGCTTTCTGATGTGGTTTGTTAAATGCAACTTTTGAGAGAAACTCTTGGCACAAACTGAGCAGGAAAAAGGTTTTTCTCCACTGTGTGTTCTTGCGTGCCTTGTGAAATTAGAATTATGGGAGAAGCTTTTACCACAATCTGAGCACGAAAAGGGTTTTTCACCACTGTGTGTTCTTGTGTGGATTGTTAAATGAGAATTTTGAGAGAAACTCTTGCCACAAATTGAGCAAGAAAAAGGTTTTTCTCCACTGTGTGTTCTTGTGTGCCTTACTAAATGAGTCTTTCGAGAGAAGCTTTTACCACAAACTGAGCACGAAAAGGGTTTTTCACCACTGTGTGTTCTTGTGTGGTATGTTAAATTTGATTTTAGAGAAAAGCTTTTACCACAAACCAAGCAGGAAAAAGGTTTTTCTCCACTGTGTGTTCTTGTGTGCGGTTTTAACGACAGCTTTGAAGTTAATGAGTCAGTGTGACATGCCCTTTCACCTTTGGCTTGCCCATCATCATCATCATCATCATCATCGTCATGAGCGTCTGATAATGTGCCCTCATTTTGTGCTTGTGATGGCCCCCGGTGGTTTTCATCACCTTCTGTTGTCACGTGATGACTTGAGCTGCTGCTTGGAGGCTCCGCACCTCTGTTGTCCTCACTCTCATCCTTGTTTTCATCTTCAGTCTTTTTAGGGACAACGTTCACTGGTGACTTGTTGACCTCCTCCTCCTCCTTTTTGATGTGAGCCAAGTCTGGCTCCTCTTTCACAGAACGGAGATCGTATACACTGACGTCTGCGGGACACAAAAAGACAAATTTGGTTTGGTCAAGTCAAAGTTCAGGCGGCGACTTTGTCTTATATTATTTCTCCCGTGCTCCCTTGACTTGTGCCTGCCGCACACGGAGCAATACGTGCGACCTCGATTTGGACCGGACCATGGGGGCATTTCACAAAATTACGTCCTACGATGTAAACTTCCATTTTCTAGCAGCACAACAGTGATAAACGAGCATTTAAAAAGGAAGCACGTTGCGGCTGATGCCCGATTTCATTCCTGAATTAGTCACAGACGTTTCTGGAAGCGAGCTGAAGTTAGCACACACAGGCTATTGTGTGCGTCTGATGGAACACCTGTTGTGGGACCCTAAGATATTAATGGGGGGCCGCTGGGGGCCATCGCAACATAATGTCATTGATAAAATAGGAATCCTTCAAGCGAAATACATTTTCAAGTATTTCATTTTGCATTTATAGATAGTTTCATCGTGGGTACTTTTTGCTTCCATTATAATCTGGATCCCTAAAAGAATTAAAGGGGCCCTGGAATCAGAGTGGCTATTTATTGCATGATTTACGTTTGTTTTTTGTTTGTTTTTTTCCCAAAATGACATTTATCCTGCTAGTACATTCCGACATTCCCCGTTTTCCTTTTTTAAAATAAAATTTCTGTTTCTAAATCAAATTTAAAACAAAATTATGTTTGAAGAGACAAAATCCCTTCACATAAGCATTAAGCAACAACACTTTCACTCTGACTTACATGTTGACATATTTGAATAATGACTGTATATTTTAAAGTTATCCAATATGTATTCAAATTTGACGAAGATACACCAAAATATTATGAGTTCACTGAATTATTTTGTAACCGCAATGATGTATAACAGCCATAGGGTGTCAGTAATGAGTAACAAAGTAACACAAGACCTCCCACTGATACATCATGATTGTCATTTGGATAAATTACCAGGAACTATGAGTTGTGGGGGAGATGCAAACCACCTGAGCCACAGGAACTTTATTACCAGGAACGAAATGTTCCTGGACTTGTTGGTAGAAAAGGGGGTTGTGACGTTCTCCCCTTTTAAGCCCATAGTAAGCCAAAGATGCAGATGCATTCCTTGCAGCATGCGCTTGTTCACTGATGCGAACCGTGCAACTCTGGATGGATGCATGAAATGTATTTTAAATGTTTGGATGAGGTGAAACTACGCACACGTGCACAAAACTGTGCAGAGCCACCGGAGGTTCATTGACAGAGCCAGTAAAAGTTTCATAAATAAGACCAATACGTACTTGATTTATTAAAAAAAAAATTAATCCTTTGTGCTTTATCCACTAAAATTCATCAACCGCCATTGATCTTATTGCCGCAGTGTGCACATTTTTTAGAGTCAGGTTGAATCATTCCATAAGGAATTGCTTGAACTAGTTATGTCAGAGAAGTTATTGTAAAAAACAAGACAAGCCTGCACAAATGTATCACCCAACCAAGATTGTCTTTGTCACTTGCAAGGAGCAGTCCGCCAAAGAGAAAAGCTTTCCCACTCCTGTGCAGCGTTTTATTGAAGCACAGCAAAGCATTTTGAATATGCAAACTCATAAAGAACGGAAAAACATGAATACTTTGACTTTATCACACCCATCCACACTCTTCCTGTTGTTCGAACGGTTTCAGCTTACAAGACATTTTTGGGTCACACATCTGCTAAACGGTTTCCTGTCAAACACAGTTCAAGACGTGCATCTGTTTTTGTGGCTTCCTGCTAAACTGCCAGCATAGACACAACTCTGTTACCACTGAACTCACGTTTTCCTGTTTAAGAGGTCCATGTTTTTGTGACCTTCTATTAACCTGTGTGGTTGATGTGTGGGTCTGGCTCAGCTTCCCTCCGGACAGGTCGACGAGCATGACAGAATTGGTGATGAAAAGAACCTCTCTGACACAGCCATTTTGGTTCGAAAGAGATTTTATTCTTGTCACATGCTGATGTCAAAAGAAGTCTCCCCAAAAAATAAGAACAGAGATGCCAATGAAATCCATTTTCCACAGGAAAGAGTCCATTCCAGAATGTGGAGGGTACCAAGACCGGTGCAGTCCTCATCCCAGCCATTATCTCCGGAATGCCCACTTTGCCCCCAAGCTGTGCCGGCATTAACTCGGTCAAATGGGGGATTTCGCAGATATAGCAAAAACAAATTGGAGAAGCTGTGGAGCAGAGCACAACATCAGTCAGACCCCGGGTCCACAACTCCTCTGGCAGAGACGCAAACAGAGCTTTCGCTTCAGAGTGACCCATTCACTGTCTACCCTCGTGTCGAGAAACTCGGAAAATGTTCCATAACAGAAGAATTCGGAATGGGTGCTGAAACACCACACCCTGCAAGTCACATGGAGTATTCTACATCTGAAATTAACTCTGCCAAAAGTCTTCACCAATGGGCCGAAACCTTTAGTATGATGATGCGCACCAATAGTTAATGTGATTTGTGGCTCAGCAAACAGAGACAATTCATACCGTTTCCTCTGCTCTGGGGCAAGGCACACATCCAAGGCAGCACCGGTAGACATCACAAATACATAATCCGAATGCAAGATGCACTTTTGACCCTCGATTTTGGGTGAATGTATCCTGACAAACCAAATAATCAGAACTCAGTGTTCAATGCAAAGGACCAATTGGTGGTTTGAATGGGTGGAGGCGGCTACACCACGCAGACCAGAGCAGGAACAAGACGTACCAGCTGCGGGAGGATGGAGACCCTGGTCTCAGAGCTGCCCAGTCGACTGGAACGGAGGACAACATATGCTTCCCCCGGCGGATGTGCACAGTCAAATTCAGTCCCTTCAGGAAATTCAGTCCCACTCGAATTCCAGTGTTTGTTTCACAGGTGCGGGTTCGGTCCATGGCAGTGACTCGGCCAATCTCAAGAGTCCTACAAGCGTAACAGTGTTGTTGCTCACTGGGATATGGAGAAGAAGCTTGCAAAGCGTGGAATATCTTGTTCCACCATCATAAACTGTTGTCCATCAATCGTGCGTCAAGTGTGCGTTTGGAAGCCATAGAAGCGTTGTCGGAGGAGGGGGTAGCGATGGCGCCCCCGTGCTAGAGGAGCTCTTTGTGACAGGCATGGCGCTGGACCACAGAATGGCACATTTCAGGAAGTGGCTCGGTTTGGACCGCTCATCACCCAGTGACCCCACAGCAAGAGCACGTCCCACTCACAACCCATGTCTACAACAAGCCTGCTGTGGCGCTGCTTCACCAGAACCTGGCCCAGGAGCAGCGGAAACAGAAAGAGCAGACGCAATGGGAGCTGTGTGCGTCGGCTGCTGCATTAGCTGGTCCCTCTGTTTAATTTTATTTTTTTCCCCCCCATATTCTTTTTTCCGTTCCCGGTGAATTAGCACTCTTGGCGCCCTGAACCCGCAAGTGTAACAATTCTTATTCTACATACAATACAATATTTTCTTTCATCGATGCAAAAACGGGGGTTCTACTCATTCTGATTAGCAGTTTCTCATTGACGGATTGTTTCGCTTGATGTCAGTAACTGGGAGGCGCACGCCCTCGAGGACGGCCACCCGGCACAGCTGAGTGGTGGTGACACTATTGGACGGGTCACTGGCGGAAGCTTCAATCCATTCGCGTCTCGCCCCGTCTCCCATAAGAGCTCACCAACTTAATCCCTCATCATATTTTACAAATGCCAATGCCAATTGGTTTTGTCTTCTGTTTATGATTCATATTCAATCCCCATGAACACGTCAATTATAATTTAGCTATTCTTTTTTAACTAACTAATATAACCCCGTTTTCCTCAACCAATGAGTCAGTATTCTTTGAAGTGGATTATCCGCAGACAAAAATTTCTAATTTAATTTAAATCAATTTACTGTATCTCAAAAGTCCGCTCATAACATGATAATTCATCATATTCCTGTCATTTCCATCTCAAAATGTCGTTCCATTAATTGAATTACCGTAGTATATCCGTCGCCAAACTGAAGTATGGAACATTAGATGTTTTTTTTTCGTTTTGCATGACCTTTAACCTTGCATGTTCTGTTTCAACAAAATTGTATCTCTTATCAGTTTCCCTGTTTCATGAGTTGCTGCCGGGGGCACAAAGGAGGAGTTCAGAGAGGAATTTCACCCTCAGGGACAATCCCAAACTTTTGTTTCCAGGACATTGTAACACTCTAGGCTGGTTTATTGTTCTTCTTATTGCAATTTTACTGCGTTCAGTCTTCTTCGAGACTGAATACGTTCTCGTGTTTGCCAAATAGTTAATTCTAGTTTCTCACTTTCGCTTTTCACAGTCAAGATATGAACTTTTTCAACTGCACAATCACTTCATTGAGGTCTAATTATCAATTGTTTACCATAGTCAGACTTTTGCAGTCAAAGAGACCTGTTCCTTCACCGTACGTTAACGTTTTCATCACTCAGGGGTTTTCCGTGTTGACAAATCACATTCCACAGAACATGCATTCATCCTTTTATGATCTTAGATTTCTCTATTTATATGACCGCTTCTTGCAATGAAGATTAATTTCACCCCAATGATTATGTAGCCAATTATCTTTCTCATTCTAATTTTGCTTCAGTTATTATCCAAAATTTTAAACATTTTTTATGCTGCATCTTTCAATGCACACTAGGACGCACACGCGTTAGTTGAACTGATAAAACGGAATATTAATGCAATAACATTTGGGTTTTAGAAGGGGCATTTCTTTCTACAAAGGAGGGACTGGCACTGGTTTATAACTATCACCCCTTATCTCCTGCGTGGGGGCTGCCTGACTTCCTGGTCCCACAGTAGATGGAGGTGAGACCACAGCGCTCTGCTTGCATTCTTCCTGCTCGGCTCACTCTTCAACTCTTTCACCTCTGCATGATCATTATTGACATGTCCTATTAAAAATCCTTACATGCAAAAAACAATCATGAGAACAAAATACTGCACCTATCTCCCCCCTTTGACACATGCCCCACATGTGTGAACACAAATAACAATAAAAACAAACGAAGCAGCAACCCCCCTAATTAGGCCGAACTTCCACGTACTTTCATCTCATCTCTTCACAAACCCCTGCGTACATCTTGTGCCAATACGGGGCGGACCGCAGCCAGGTTTTTGATTTTGTGTGGCCTTGACCAGAACACGAGTAATCACAGGGTACGTATCTGAACAGCGCATCTCTTGCTACGTACCAGCAAAACCATCAGGCCCTCCACACAACGGTACGCCTCGATCCTTACTGTGTTCCATGCCACAAAGTGCCCAATACGATACGTGGAAGCGCGCTTCTCTTCATTATTTCTATTTCCAGCTAATCATTTTCCTGCTAAAATTTACACCCTGGCCAGGGTCTGTGCTCAAACTGAGCTTATTCACGACTAGAATAGAATAGAATAGAAATCCCTTTATTGTCATTGTACTCGAGTGTGCAACGAGATTAGAGGGCTCCCCTCTCCAGTGTAATACAACAATAATACAGACAAATATATAAATTAGATAAATAAATAAGAGAGTGCAATGGAATTTAGTTCTGAATAGGGTATATAAAAACACATCACGATGCTGTTCTGCAAGGTAAGGGTGGTCTCGTGTGTGTGTGAGAGTTCAGAATGGAGATGGCTCTCGGAAAGAAACTATGATGTCTATAGCTATAATTTTACACTTCTTAGTTCTCATCTCTTTAACCACTAGACCAGTGGTCCCCAAACTACGGCCCGCGGGCCGGAGACGGCCCGCCTCCACATTTGGTCCGGCCCCCTGAACAATACCAGAAAGCATTTCGATTTTTTTTTTCATATAAGTGTATTTGTATTTGATAATAAAGTTGGACTTTTGCAATAAAATGTTCCTTAGTTATGAACTATTTTCATTATTAACTATTAGTCAGTAACTATTTTATACACGCATATAACGTGACATTCTGTTCCAACCTTCTGCAGTCTGTGCCCCTATCTGGCAACCCCCCAGAAAAAAAATCCTAAACCCGCCCCTCTCAAAGAGAGAGCGGAATGATGGCGAAAAGATTAGGTAAGAGAAAAATTGATTCAGAATGCAGGGCATTTAACCTGCAGTGGACAAACGATTATTTTTTTGTTCAATGCAAAGAAAAGGCTGTCTGTCTCATCTGTCAAGAGGCGGTGGCGGTATTCAAAGAATACAATCCGCGACGACACTATGAATCCCGTCACCAAGACAAGTATGATAGCTTGCAAGGCCAAATGCGAGCAGACAAACTCTCAAAGCTAAAAAGTGGACTGTTAGCTCAGAAGAATACTTTTGTACGCCAAGCTCAGCTGAACCAGGCATCTGTTCGGGCCAGCTTTCGGGTTGCTCAACTGATAGCAAGCAGTGGTAAACCTTTCACTGATGGAGAATTTGTCAAGAAATGCATGAACGCTGTCGCGGAGGAGGTGTGTCCCGAGAAGAAAGATGTCTTTAATGCCGTGAGTCTATCAGCGAGTACAATCACCAGACGCATTGAAGAAATCGGGGGTAATGTATATGTCCAGCTGCAGCAGAAGACAAAAGAATTTGAATTTTTTTTTCATTAGCACTCGATGAGAGCACAGACGTGCCGGACACCGCGCAGCTGCTCATTTTTATTCATGGAGTTAGTGCAAACTTTGAGATGTGCGAGAAGCTGGCAGCACTCCAAAGTCTGAAAGGGACTACGACGGGGGAGGATATTTTCGGCAAAGTGTACCAAACCATTGAAGAGTTGGACCTGGACTGGTCAAAGCTGGCCAGCATCACAACTGACGGGGCTCCTAGTATGGTGGGTGTGTCTCGGGGTCTAATAGGACGCATGAGATGGAAGAACGGGGTCTCACCGCCCTGCTACAAGTCCACTGCCTAATTCACCAGCAAGCACTGTGCTGCAAAGTGTTGACGTGGGATTCTGTCATGAAGGTTGTGGTGTCATGCATAAACTTCATCAGAGCAAAGGGACTTAAACACAGGCAGTTCCAAGAATTCCTGTCTGAACTGGAATCTGCGCACGCAGATGTGCTGTACTACACAGAGGTCCGATGGTTGAGTTTTGAGGCGTTTTTACGAGCTGCTACCTGAAATTAACGCATTTCTTCATTCACAAAACAAAACGGTGCCAGAGCTGACGGACCCAGAATGGAAATGGCACCTCGCATTTTTAACAGACATGACAGAAATGCTGAACAGCTTTAACTTGCAACTACAAGGCCAGGGAAAACTCATTTGCGACATGTATTCCCACATAAAAGCATTTGAGGTGAAACTAGAGCTGCTTTTGGGACAAGTGAAAATGCACAGCTTCATCCATCTCCCTGCTCCACAAAACCTCTCTGCAGAGAACCCAGCGGTCCCGTTTCCAGCTGAAAAATGTGTGGAAGCATTGGAAATGCTGAAGGCGGAGTTCGGTGTGCGATTCCGTGAACTACATGTTTATGCAAAAGAAATCCGTCTTTACCAGAACCCATTTGTTGCCGACATTGATGAAGCCCAGCCTTCTTATCAGTTTGAGTTGGCCGAGTTCCAGAACTGTGATGTTCTGAAAGACGGATTCAAGCCCAACAGTCTCATTGACTTCTATGCCGCCCTCCCAAACGACAGGTTCCCTAACATCAGAAAACACGCAATGAAGATGTCAACACTTTTTGCCAGCACGTATATCTGCGAGCAAACCTTTTCACGCATGAAACTGCTGAAAACTCCAATGAGATCAAGATTGACAGATGAACATCTGCATCAGTGTTTAAGACTGGCAGTGACTGGAATGGAACCTGACATTCATATTCTTACCAGCCAGACGCAGGCCCACAGTTCACACTGATGAACATACAAAGGTAAGATCACTTTTCTGACTTGAATGAGTCATTCTGAGTATAAACAAATATAATCATAATAAATCTACTGGGATAAAATCCATCTCCACAACCATACTGGTAGTGGTACTGGTTGTGCTGTGTAGGTCCTGTATAACTTAGTTCAGTTTCTCAGCCTGCTTGCTTGGTGGTTTTCACAGGGAAGTATGAGAGAGAGAGAGAAAGAGAGAGAGAGAGCTGCAAACAACGATGTCTACAAGCCTACTGGAACCTACAAAAGGATTATAAGGAAGGAACACAAGAACTTTGAGAGACTGCTCATATGAGTCATTTGAGTGAGAGATTCTGCTCTGACAACTAAGCTGAACTTGGACCTGTTAAGACTGTGCACGGCACAACAGAAAGTTTATGTTCCATGGAATTTTTTTTCTGTGAAGAACCCAGAGAGGCTTATTTGGTTATTATTTATTTCATTAATAGTGTTATTTATTTCCTGGCTATTTTTCTATGAAGAGCCCAGAGAGGGTTATTTGGTTATTATTTATTTCGGTAATAGTGTTATTTATTTTCTGACTTTTGTTCTGTGAATAGTCCAGAAAGGGTTATTTGATTGTGGCTTTCTGGAAAACAATATTTTTTTACATTTAGGCACTCCTGCAATCATCACACTTTTTCTGTTACAAACTGACCCCGGCCCCTCATCAGAGAAGGGAAAAGTTATGTGGCCCCCACAGGAACAAGTTTGGGGACTCCTGACGTACACACTTGACCTAAAATACATTTTTATGAAATTGGAAACACTCACAATAACGAAAGCCTTCCAAGACTCAATTGTTTTGGAGTACGTTTACCACGCCATGAGCTACTCTTTTGCAAATACGACGATATCGTCTCTCTTTTTCTTCGGAGGTGAAATTCGTCAAAGATCCACGATTGCAACAGATGCGCTAACATCAATGAATTCGAAAACGATCCACAAAAATTAAGACTTCTTACTCTCACACTTTTATCAGTTGTTTTAACAGCTTGCACCAAGAGAATGAGAATAATAAACTTGTTTATGAGGAAAGGTGAACAAATTCAAAATCTTCGCCTTAGACAAACTTGTGAAATATTCAAGACATGAGAGAGGCAATTAACCTTGGACGGATTCCCCCAAACAACTTAATGTTGTGATGCATATTTTTAACGATAGAAAGTCGTTCTTTACAAAGCAAATGAGAGTAAGACGTGTACAAACCTGCTTTGTGTGGCACAACACGAGGCTAGTTGCAAACTTCGTCCAGCAGTGGAAGATGTTGGTCGTTCTCTTCTTTTATTCCACATAGTTCCTCTTTGTACTTTGGGTGTCGTTCTTGCACACATTTTCAAACGCCTATCTCAACAAATCCGCACTTGATCTCTGCTTGGCGATAACGCGTGAGCTTCTCTTTGTTCGACGAGACGAATGAAAGATGGGGTAATTTTTTTCCTTCGAGAAAATGGCAGTCTGTCCGTCACGAAAGCGGAAGAACAGGACACACCCCGCTGTGATATGATTGGCTGCTGGCTCTGTGGCGCACTGTCACCAACTCACCGACAGATGTCACCATTTGCGATGCAAATCATTGTTATCTTCTTCTAAACATTGGGAAAAGTACGATTTGAACCGTATGCACGTGAACAAACATTTTAGTTCCCAAATATGAACTTGAGAGATGTATTGAATTTTACTTTTGTTGCTGGTTTTGTTAAAACATCTGCCACCATGTCGTCGGTTGGACAGTATTCCAAATGTATTTTCCGATTATTATCAGTTGACATGATAAAGTGATACTTTATGTCAACATATTTGCACCTTTGCCTTTTTACTGGGTTTTTTGCTAGCGACGTGGTTGCGAATTTTAAATTAAAATACGTCACTGTTTTATTATCTAAATGTTCGTGTTAAAAATGATTTCAGTGTTGATATAAGTCCTTAAGTATTTCATTATTCGTTTCAGTATTCATTAAACTACGTTGATTCATTATTTCAAGATTCATTGAACTGTTTTAGTAATAATTTAGTATTCAATGTTTAATCGTTACTGTAGTTACTTTTTAAATATTTGTCACTATTTTGTCCAATCTTAATGTTACGGAAAATTATTTAGCAAGTAAGGTTTTTGTTATTTATTGTGGCCACCTGCTTTTGAAGAAAGTGCTTTTCGGTTCTTGTACTCGAGGATTCTTTGTGAAGCCAAAACAACACGAACTTGACTGATAAGTAGGCTCAACGCAGAAAAAGTATCTTTTTGTTTTAAGATTACACAGTTCCTGTCAAATAAATCTTCATCTTTCTGTGTGCATCAGTATCTTCCCACGCACTTCTCCCACTGAGATCACTCTGCAGACTGACCCAAAAGACAATTTATTTTCCAGACTATCTCATTGATCTTCCCTAACTGCTGAAAATTCCACAACAATTTGGGGTCAGACGTGGGATAGCTGAATATCCGCCGGTGAAATTCAGGGATGCTGGCAGGTGACCTCCAGTGTTCAATTAAGACAGCAGCAGCAACGAACAGCGTGATGCGAATCATCTCGTCCGTGGTGACAAATAAACGCTGACTCCAGTCGCCATCAAGTTGCCAACTCCTGACATACTAAAGCCATTGAGAGAAACTGAGACTATTTGCGTTTCTCTATCTGGTTCTTTTTAGAGTTCAACTTCTAGTTCAGTTTTTCACCTTGTCACACAGCGTAATGAAGGCCAGTTGAGCAAGTGGAACAAGTGATTTTATTGATGACTGTGGAACGCACCGATTTCATAAGCACCGTTTCTTCTCACACCTTTTCCATTAGGTACGATTAAAAAGAAAACTGAAAAGCATAACGTTAACAAATGTTGTTCCAGGCAAAGGCAATTAATTTCATTTAAATGTTTGAACACAAAAAAAATCATCATCACTCAGACACAATACACTGATCACATTGGCCTTGTGTCAATAAAAGAGCTTTGAAAATTCAATATATCATATTTTCTAAATCACATTTACATCTTACCACGAAGAGTCGGTTCCTTGAGGTTTTTTTTTTGTCTTTTTTTAAGCTTCAAGGATCGCTGCTATTCTCGTAGGGCTGGGCAATAAACCGAAAATTTACCGTGATCGAAATTTAATAAAATCATTTTGCCCATGTCGGTTAATTCGGTGTTTAAAAAAAAAAAAGAAGTCCTTTTAGTCTGCAGCTATGTTCATGCCCCTGTAAGACGGCTTGAGCAGCTGTAGTCATGTGACTCCACCCAGCTGAACAAGAAAGAAAACTGACGACGCGGTCGTAGCTGTCGATTCAAATCTAGAAGCAGCTGACACGGCTGAAGACGACGTAATGTTCGTTGAAATTGTTCCTGACTCGCTTGTCCCGAAAAGAAATTCCGACATCTGTCGTTAAGAAATGTTTTGGGTTCCAAAAAGACGATGTTTGAGCAAAAGAACACGAACTACAAAGTGCGTCGTAAGCACCTGAAACAGCGCGCCCAATCTTTTCTTTTTCACCACCCACAACACAATCATGCTGTTGACTTGGAGCTTGTGCTAAAAGTTCAAAGTGAGAAGCAAGGTTCGACAAGTGACAACAGCCCATTACGGAGGCGACACCATACGAGAGAACGTCTAAGAGGTGGACGCGATAGCCTAGCACATAGCTAAAGATATAGCTCCTCTAGTTACAGTGGAGCGCACAGGATTGAAACGCCTCATGAAAGAAGCCGACAAGAGGTACGAAAATATTTGCCGCAAACAGCACTTCCCAATGTGGACAACATCGGGACGGGAGCGGAGACATGTCAAGCATTTTGCATCCACATCAGACTTGTGGTCGAGTCGCAACATGGATCCCGGTTTGAGCCTGAATGTGCATTACATAGATGACAAGTGACGACTGCGCACCGGAGTACTCGAGACGGCACATTTTCCTGAAGAAGCACACTTGTTTATTTGGCACTGGCATTCCATTGACATTTTTTTTCCATTCTATTTAGCATTTTGTTTACAGGCGACTAGCTCCTTTGCACATGGCATTATTTATATTGTTTACACGATACCTTTACACAAATCTAGGCCTTTGCAAATGGCATTACAGCATCTCGGCACAATATATTTGCAGAAAAAGATTTTGTGAGAGGTACCCTTTTTCCCCTGTTCTTTGTGACATTGATCAAATCATGCAAAGCAAGCTATTTGGAATGTTTATACAAATGATTTTTGTACTTTTATTTTTCATTGAAAGTAATGTGAACTAGTTGGCCAATAAAAAAATCAGTTAATATGCATTTCCTGCATTTATTTTGATTTTGGTCCTCAGGGGCAATTTATCGTGCATTTATTGTTGTCAAGATAAAATTTCCCAATTTATCGCGATATTGATTTTAGGTCATATCGCCCAGCCCTATATTCTCGCCATCACAATCGTGTCTCTCAGCAAGCCGTTTAGTGGCGAATTTTTTAGCACAAACGCTGCAACTGAATGGCTTGCCACCACTATGTGTTGTTATGTGTTTAATTAAAGTAGACTTTTCAGAGAAGCATTTTCCACAAACTGAGCAGGAAAAAGGTTTTTCTCCACTGTGAGTTCTTGTGTGGCTTGTTAAATGCGGCTTTTGGGAGAAGCTTTTACCACAAACTAAGCAAGAAAGAGGTGCAGTGTGTGTTTTTGTATGTTCTGTTAATCGTGACTTTAGAGAAAAGCTTTTACCACAAACTGAGCAAGAAAAAGGTTTTTCTCCACTATGTATTGTTGTGTGTTTTCTTAAATTAGACTTTCCAGAGAAGCTTTTGCCACAAACTGAGCAGGAAAAAGGTTTTTCTCCAGTGTGTGTTCTTGTGTGTTCTTTTAAATTTCCCTTTTGGGAGAAGCATTTTCCACAAACTGAGCAGGCGAATGTTTTTTCTCCACTGTGTGTTCTTGTGTGACTTGTTAAATGTGATTTTCGAGAGAAGCTTTTGCAACAAACTGAGCAGGAAAAAGGTTTTTCTCCACTGTGTGTTCTTGTGTGGATTGTTAACATTGACTTATGCAGGAAGCTTTTGCCACAAACCGAGCAAGAAAACTGTTTTTCTCCACTGTGTGTTCTTGTGTGCGGTTTTAAAGACAGCTTTGAAGTTAATGAGTCAGTGTGACATGCCCTTTCACCTTTAGCTTGCCCATTATCATCATCATTAGTATCATCATCATCGTCATGAGCGTCTGATAATGTGTCCTCACTATGTACTTGTGATGGCCCCCAGTGGTCTTCATCACCTTCTGTTGTCACGTGATGACTTGAACTGCTGCTTGTAGGCTCCGCCCCTCTGTTGTCCTCACTCTCATCCTTGTTTTCATCGTTAGTCTTTATATGGACAACGTTCACTGGTGACTTGTTGATCTCCTCCTCCTCCTCCTCCTTTTTGATGTGAGTCCAGTCTGGCTCCTCTTTCACAGAAAGGAGATCGTTTTCACTGACGTCTGCAGGACACAAAAAGACAAATTTGGTTTGGCCAAGTCAAACCTCAGGCGGCGACTTTGTCTTATATTGTTTCTACCGTGCTACCTTGACTTGTGCCTGCCGAACACGAATCAATGCGTGCGACCCCGATTTGGACCGGACCATGGGGGCATTTCACAAAATTACGTCCTACGATGTAAACCTCCCTTTAGCAGCACAACAGTGATAAACGAGCATCTAAAAAGGAAGCACGTTGCGGCTGATGCCCGATTTCATTCTGGACAAAGTCACAGACGTTTCTGGAAGCGAGATGAAGTTAGCACACACAGGCTATTGTGTGCGTCTGATGGAACACCTGTTGTGGGACCCAAACATATTGATGCAGACCACTGGGGGCCATCGCAACATTATGTCATTAATAGAATAGAAATCCTTCAAGTGAAATATGTTTACAAATTTTTCATTTTGCATTTAGAGATGGTTTCATCGTGGGTACTTTTTGCTTCCATTCTAATCTGTATACCTAAAAGAATTAAAGGGGCCCTGGAATCAGAGTCGCGATATATTGCATGATTTATGTTTGTTTTTTGTTTTGTTTTTTTTTTCCCCAAAATGACATTTAGCCTGCTAGTACGTTCCAACATTCCCCTTTTTAATTTTTTTTTTTGTAAAATTTCTGTTTCTAAATAAATTTTTAAACAAAATTACGTGTGAAGAATCAAAATCCCTACACATAAATTAAGCAACAACACTTTCACTCTGACTTTCATGTTGACATATTTGAATAATGTATATTTAAAAGTTATCCAATATGAATTAAAATTAGACTAAGATACACCATAATATTATTAGAGTTCACTGAATTATTTTGTAACTGCAATGATGCTGAACAGCCATAGGGTGTCAATAATGAGTAACAAAGTAACACAAGACCTCGCACTGATGCATCATCATTGTCATTTGCATAAATTATCAAGAACTATGAGTTGAGGGGGAGATGCAAACCACCTGGGCCACAGGAACTTTATTACCAGGAACTAAATGTTCCTGCCCTTGTTGGTAGAAAAGGGGGTTGTGACGTTCAGCCTTTTTGAGACCATAGCAAGACAAAGATGCAGATGTATTCCTTGCAGCATGCGCTTGTTCACTGATGAGATCCGTGCAACCCTGGATGGATGCATTAATGTATTTGAAATGTTTGGATGGGGTGAAACTACGCACCCGAGGTCCATTGACTGTCACCCGACCAATCCAGTAAAAAGTTAATAAACAAATAAGACCAATACGTACTTGTTTTTTTTAAACGTAATATTTTGCGTTTTATCCACTAAAATTGATTAACCGCCATTGATGTTTTCGCCGCAGTGTGCACATTTTTTAGAGTCAGGCAGAATTCCTTCCCTAAGTCATTGCTTGAACAAGATATAAAAACCAGAAAATGTAAAATCTTAAATAATCAGTTCGAATTTTAAACTGAGAAAAAAAACATGGAGTTCACCCCCCACTATTGGTTATTCTTTGGCATTTATTTTCTGCACTGATTTAATTTGGCATAAACAAATATTTAGCAAGCCGACAAGCAATATTTAAAAATAAAACGTCAATAACCTTGAACGCATTTCCCCAAACAACTTATTGTTGTGATGCATGCAATGTCGTTCTTGACAAAGCAAATGAGAGTAAAACGTGTACAAACCTGCTTTGAGTGGCACAACACGAAGCTGGTTGCAACCTTCGTCCAGCAGTTGAAGATGTTGCTCGTTCTCTTCTTCTTTTATTCCACAAAGTTCCTCTTTGTACTTGGGCGTCGTTCTTGCACACATTTTCAAATGATAATTCCAAAAAATCCGTACTTGATCTCTGCTTGGCGATGAGTCGTGTGCCTCTTTTCGTTAGCGGATAGCTAGCTAACAAGCTAAGCTAACTACACCGAAAAGCATCAACGCGCAAAGATGAGGTTATCGGGACACAAAGACTTAATGAATTATGTCGACGTCCTTTAGAGTAGCACTGGACATCCTTTGAGAAAATTACAGTCAGTTCCACACTAAATCAGAAGAATTTAGCAGTGGGTGTTTTTGTTCCGGTGTGGACGGGCCTTCGGAAGCTGCGCGCTTGCTAATGACGTCATGCTTTAAGCACGAATTTTTCAAATATATTTCTTTGCCTCTGCGTTTGTTTTTGACCCTGGCTGTTCTATTTTAATATATATTTTATATAATATTTTAATTCGGTTGATAAAAAAAAAAAAAACTAAATTAACGCCACATTTGCGCGTCAGCTCTTACGTCACTTCCGCCTATGCCCCGAGTAGCCGCTGCTGGAACAACAGTGGGACGTTTACGTTTCTCCTACCGAACTTGCAACAATACTGTGGTTCACTCGGGCTGCAAGATTGTATGAATATAATGTCTGCATATACTAGTAGTGCTTCTCAATTATTTCACGCCCGCCCCTACCAAGAAGTAAAAGATTCGCGCCTCCCCACCACCAATTTGTTTTCTGTCTTTGTAGATTGATGTTAGATTGTCATTAAAATATCCCTTAACTAAGCTAAATTGACAAGAAATATAATTTTGAGAACTATTATCGTAAGGATCTCAAAACTCAGTACTCTATGGTGCAAATATTGATGAGATGATAAATATTTACTCATACGTTTTTTGTAAAAAAAAAAAAAAGTCAAGTCAAGTCAAGTCAATTTTATTTGTGTAAACCTTTATAAACATTAACAACCAAACACAGTTATTAATTCATACATAATATAGAAAAGACAAAAAGAAGAGCCAGGGGGATTTTAAACAAAAATTCTTTGTAAATAACATAAAGCAACAGCTTTAGTATGTTTACGATACGTTTTAAAAAAAAAAAAAAAAATTATGGTGACTATCCGTTTTTTCAATGGTTACTGTAAAGTTTTGTCTTCTATCTGAAGAAGTCACGCAGGTCCAGTGATGCTGCAAGCTTGTGTCTCTTTAGTTATTGACTTGCATTCTCGTCTATGTGTGTACACACGAGTTCGTCACCTGCTGCGTTTGTGCCCGTTTGTGCTGTTAAAATTTTCGTTTGTGCTGCTTCGGTTCGAAAGATATTACACTTTGTTTTATTTCGAGTGTGACGTCACCCAGCCCCCCATTTTCATCCGATTGACTTGGGAATGGTGCCATTCGTTTGTGCTACGTTTGTGCCCGTTTGTGCTGTTAAAATTTTCGTTTGTGCTGCTCCGGTTCGAAAGATATTACACGTTTTAATTTCGAGTGGTGACGTCACGCAGCCCCCCATTTTCATCCGATTGACTTGGGAATGGTGCCATTCGTTTGTGCTACGTTTGTGCCCGTTTGTGCTGTTAAAATTTTCGTTTGTGCTGCTCCGGTTCGAAAGATATTACACGTTTTAATTCACGCGGTGACGTCACAAACAGGAACGCGCCAGCGTCAGTTTGTTTTGTTTTGCTGTCGAACAAGGAGCTCGGTATCGCGCTACCGCGTTCAGTCAATCACTTGAATCACTCGTATTTGTTATTAATTCCAGGTTATAAACTAGTTCCTGGAATGAACCGATGTTTTGTATGTTTTTGCGCATTTTACATTCTTCATGATCCTGGAAAGCAACTGTTGCCGGACGAACTTCAGGTAAACATGTCAAACTCACTGTTGTAGCTTTTTTGCTAGCATACAGTAATCTTAAAACCTTCCTGTTTTCACTGCTGTAAATTACTTTAAATTCGGTCTTATTTCTTTTAATAGTGTTGTTCTACTGCTCATTCATTTATTTCATCAGTAGTCATTAAAGCTATGTGATTATTTCTTAAAATTATAGTAGACGTGAGGCTGAAACATATCCGTTGAACTTTTTGAAATAAAAACAACTTAAAGACACCCCTCGATGAAGCATTCCCTCATTTGAGAACAACTGAATTAATATAAAAACAGTCCGTGTGTAATTGATGAGAGCCTGCAGAGAAACCTTGGGTGAAACGATAGCTTTATGTGTAAAGAAAACAGCAACAAACAAAACCCCAAACTATTTACATTTCAACAATTAAGCAATCACTGCTTTGTGAAGCTCTTTGTCTTTTCTGATGCTGCTTTCACTCTACTTTCCAGGTCATTGTGCATCTCCCAGTCAAAAGCAGCCCTCCTGCAATATGCCACATAATGTCCTAGAGAATCCTCTTCGAGATGATATGACTGCTCTAAAAGTAAACTGTCAGCATCAGACTTCTGGGAATTTCCAGCAGGGCAACTTCTGTTCAACTCATACCTAGGTCGGTGTCAATCCACTAAGCCTCTCCATTTCTCAACTTCAGTAGTATGAATACTGTAGCAACATCAGACTCATCACAGAGGTCAACATAATTTTTTAATATATTTTTTCCTCAGTATGAGAAGTAGTAGAGGCATCGTCAGGTCTTAAGACATGACCTACATCAGCTTTTTTGTTTTGCAGCAGAATTCCACGTTTCCCTCAATGAAGGCATGATGATGAGCAACGAAACGGTCAACACGATTGAGAAGGCTTTCATGCTTGAAAAGCCCATTTTTTATGTTTTTGAACTCTGCTTCAACAGCTGCCGAACTTGCAGTGATGCTGGTACTCCGGAAGAGAGGGACCATTACTCCTGTCCAGAGTGGTAAGTAACTTCCCAGTCTGATGATGTGGGGAATAATCTCAGGGAGGAAGTGGATGTTATCCCTGTCTCCCTCAGCCATGGCAAGTGACCTGATCTCTTCGCATAATTCAGTCACCCACTGTCGAGCATTAGTCTGGATCTGCTGCTGATGCTCCTCGACGGGTTCCTGTGCCTGAACCTCTGTGTCTGGCATGCTGATACAGTCTTCTTGTGCTATTTGTGTTTTCAGGTATTTCTTGCACTTTTCTGATGGGAGAGGGGTTCCAGAACTGTCATTACCTTCAGATTCATTAAGTGCCACAATAGTGATGGCACATAGAAGTTATTTTGCATGTTCCACACATTGTGACTTAAGTAGTTGTGCTAAATCTCAGAAAAAATCTTTTTACACAATGTCTTTTATTTTTCAGGCGGTCCCACTGGGAGATCATATTGTTGCAGTGTGCAACGTCTACCCTGACAAAACATGGCAGGTTTTCATGCTTAAAGCACTCATTGATGTCGGTCTTCAAATCGGGGTGAGCGGTAAAAGCTTTGGCCAGAGATCCAAGAATGGCAAGAGAAAAAGCACTCACTGCTTCTATTGGGGACGGACGGGGCACCTGCATGAATCAATTTTTTTCAGCCACTGTGTGATAGCACATACGCCATGCTTTTCTGACATCTGTACCAATGTCTTGTACACATAGTTGTTTGACTCCAGTAGTGACAGAAAAATGTGTCCAGTCCAATGTCTTTAATGCTACCACTGCGAGGTGCACTGTACATAAATACATAGATGTCCTCATTTGTGACGCAAACTTACATCTTTCTCTGCAGTGATGCACATTTCAGCAACCTTACACGCGCAAGGTCGACGATTGTGTCCATTTGGAGAAGCGGCTGGATGAATTCTAAATGACCTAAAATAATTTCTTATTGAAAAACAGTAGCAACACAATACAAGTTCTTAAGGCCCAAAACAGCACAATCGACAGACTAGTTCAACCAAAAAGCGGATGTTTTTACAGCAAAAATTAAAGTTAGAAAAGTTGTGGGGACTTGCTGGCTTATGCCACTAGAAATTGAAACAGGCATTATCAATAAAACTGAATTGTTATTCGCATTCCTGTCTTTATAGACTCATCACTAGTGGTCATGTCTGTCGAAGTAATTTTAATTGAAAAAAAAAAAAAAATCAGGCTTTGCTTTTTAATTGTATGCGGTTCAACAGAAAGAAGAAAACCAACTCATGAAACAGGCGTCGACAAAGATGTTGGTGCCCTTCCTTATTTTAATACTATATTTTGTTGCAAAACATGCTGGCAATCAGGACAAATTTTGGTAACTTTCACTGGACTTCTGCACCTGTCAGCAGGAAAACATCCCGATTTGAAGAGCTACATTAATGAGTGCTTTAAAGTCTTGCTTGGGAGTCAGCATGCAAACCTGCCGCCATGCTTTGTCAGGGTAGATGTTGCACAAAATGATCTGCCAATGGGACTGCCTGAAAAATAAAAGACATCGTGTTAAAGAGTTTTATGTGAGATCATTAGCACAACTACTCAAGTCACAATGTGTGGAACATTCAACAGAACTTCTATGTGCCATCACTATTGTGGCACTGAGTGAGTCCGAAGGTAATGACAGTTCTGGAACCCCTCTCCCATCAGAAAAGTGCAAGAAATACCTGACAACACAAATAGCACAAGAAGAATGAATCGGCATGCTCGATGAAGAGGTTCAGGCACAGGAACCCGTTGAGGAGCATCAACAGATCCACACTAATGCTCGACAGTGGGTGACTGAATTATGCGAAGAGATCAGGTCACTTGCCATGGCTGAGGGAGACAGAGATAACATCCACTTCCTCCCTGAGATTATTCCCCACATCATCAGACTGGGAAGTTACTTACCACTCTGGACAGGAGTAATGGTCCCTCTCTTCCGGAGCACCAGCATCACTGCAAGTTCGGCAGCTGTTGAAGCAGAGTTCAAAAACATAAAAAAATGGGCTTTTCAAGCATGAAAGCCTTCTCAATTGTGTTGACCGTTTCGTTGCTCATCATCATGCCTTCATTGAGGGAAACGTGGATTTCTGCTGCAAAACAAAAAAGCTGATGTAGGTCATGTCTTAAGACCTGACGATGCCTCTACTACTTCTCATACTGAGGAAAAAATATATTAAAAAATTATGTTGACCTCTGTGATGAGTCTGATGTTGCTACAGTATTCATACTACTGAAGTTGAGAAATGGAGAGGCTTAGTGGATTGACACCAACCTTGGTATGAGTTGAACAGAAGTTGCCCTGCTGGAAATTCCCAGAAGTCTGATGCTGACAGTTTACTTTTAGAGCAGTCATATCATCTCGAAGAGGATTCTCTAGGACATTATGTGGCATATTGCAGGAGGGCTGCTTTTGACTGGGAGATGCACAATGACCTGGAAAGTAGAGTGAAAGCAGCATCAGAAAAGACAAAGAGCTTCACAAAGCAGTGATTGCTTAATTGTTGAAATGTAAATAGTTTGGGGTTTTGTTTGTTGCTGTTTTCTTTACACATAAAGCTATCGTTTCACCCAAGGTTTCTCTGCAGGCTCTCATCAATTACACACGGACTGTTTTTATATTAATTCAGTTGTTCTCAAATGAGGGAATGCTTCATCGAGGGGTGTCTTTAAGTTGTTTTTATTTCAAAAAGTTCAACGGGTATGTTTCAGCCTCACGTCTACTATAATTTTAAGAAATAATCACATAGCTTTAATGACTACTGATGAAATAAATGAATGAGCAGTAGAACAACACTATTAAAAGAAATAAGACCGAATTTAAAGTAATTTACAGCAGTGAAAACAGGAAGGTTTTAAGATTACTGTATGCTAGCAAAAAAGCTACAACAGTGAGTGTGACATGTTTACCTGAAGTTCGTCCGGCAACAGTTGCTTTCCAGGATCATGAAGAATGTAAAATGCGCAAAAACATACAAAACATCGGTTCATTCCAGGAACTAGTTTATAACCTGGAATTAATAACAAATACGAGTGATTCAAGTGATTGACTGAACGCGGTAGCGCGATACCGAGCTCCTTGTTCGACAGCAAAACAAAACAAACTGACGCTGGCGCGTTCCTGTTTGTGACGTCACCGCGTGAATTAAAACGTGTAATATCTTTCGAACCGGAGCAGCACAAACGAAAATTTTAACAGCACAAACGGGCACAAACGTAGCACAAACGAATGGCACCATTCCCAAGTCAATCGGATGAAAATGGGGGGCTGGGTGACGTCACACTCGAAATAAAACAAAGTGTAATATCTTTCGAACCGAAGCAGCACAAACGAAAATTTTAACAGCACAAACGGGCACAAACGCAGCACAAACGAAACAAACTATTTCCACCTATTTTTGCAACAAATGGGGGGCCAACTTCACGCAGGTTGCTCTGGGTCTCCTCTAGTTTGTTGTTGCACATCGCTTTCGTCATATGACACGATTTTGATGAAAAAAAGTGTCACTTAGGTCATCACTATCATCTGTGTCTTCCTGCACAGTGTGCACTTTCTTCTTGGTGTTGCACATCTTAGCATAGTGATTTTGCTCTTTACACTTAGCACATGTTCTCCCAAATGCAGGACACCGTTTTGGCTCGTGCATTTCTCCACACTTTTTACAACTGAATGGAGCTTGATCATTTTCATTGTTTTTGGTCTTTTTCTTGAATCGCAGTTTACCTTTCCTCGTCACTGCCTTTGCCTCTGTTTTTTCATAAGATGCCGCTGCTTGGAAAGTTAGCACGTGCTGCTTTGCTAGCTCGTTAGCTTGGCAAGGCTTTCCTTATTATTGAGTTTTTCAGATCACCAAAGTTACAAGACCTAGCTTTAATTTTGAGATCGTTGAAGAAATTGTCAAAGGACTCACCGGGCTGTTAGAGTCTTGAACGAAACACGTATCTCTCATAGTTTTGTTTTTCTTAGCTAGACAGTGTTCATCAGATTTTTGTAGGACCTTTTCAAACTTGTCTTTATCTTCGGGTTCATCATAAACAAAGGTGATGAATACCTCAATGGCCTCGTCTCCGGCATTGGTTCGCAAAAGGGCTATTTTTCTTTCGTCCGCTCTGTTACCGACTCCCTCGGCGGCAAGGTAGAGCAGGAATTGTTGCTTGAAAGCCCGCCAACTCTCGTCCACATTTCCCATCTTTTTCAGCGCTTCTGGTGGCCTTACGGAGTCCATCTCGCGTCAGTCCTTTTCTTGACCCGCGACCTGGTACCATGTAATGTTCTGTCTTCTAAGAAGTCACGCAGGTAATGTGATGCTTCAAGCTTGTGTGTCTTTATTTACTGACTTGCATTCTCGTCGATGTGCATACACACTTGTTCGTCTGGTAACTAAACACACATCAGGCAATACTGCCAACTACTGACTAATGATATAACTGCTATCATTACAGTTACTATACGTTTGACATCGAACCACTTCGTCGTGATGACGTCAGACATTTCCGTGTTCCTTTTATTTTATGTTTAGATACGTAATGGTTGCAATACAACATTTCTGTTCATAGCTGCTGCTCGTGCGTACATCGAAAAAATTCATTTTCGCGATTAGCGCGCTTAGCACCTCCTCGCCTCCTCGCTTAGCACGCTACTTGTTAGTGGAGTCGTTTATTTTCCATCACGTAGCTTGTTGCTGCTGCTGTGTATGGACTTACATATAGTTCAGACAAAGTCCGTTTTGCTGCGGCGCAAGATAGCATAGCGCAGGGCGTTTAAGTAGCGGAAAGAAATCCCCTCCGGGACAACGAGCGACAGGGCGACAATCTTTTATATGTTAACATTTCAAATCCATGTGACCATGAGCGCACGTCCAGCACAAACATTAACCTGGCTGTGCTGAACGTGCGCTCCCTTTTAAACAAAACTTTTATCATAAACGACCTGATTTTAGACAACAACCTTGAAGGTATTCTTTTATCTGAGACATGGCTCGGTACAGATGCTCCAGTTGCTCTCACCGAGGCTTGCCCACCAAATTTTAATTTTTTATTTTCGACCAGAGACTGTAAAAGAGGAGGCGGGACTGTGTCAATTATAAAAACTTAAACTCTTATTTCAAAGGAAACTATTTTTAACAGGTATTTATCTATTCTCTGTGTCACACTTTATCTACCTCCTCATCACTCTACTTCTTTTATGAGTGAGTTTTCAGAGTTCTTATCGATTTTACATTCCACTTATAACAGAATTTTAATAACTGGCGATTTTAATGTGCACGTTGACAATATCTCGGACTCACTGTCCAGAGAATTTTTAAACCTTTTTAACTATTTTGAATTTAAACAGCATGTCACACAGCCAACTCACAATAGAGGACACACCCTGGACCTGGTCATAACCTACGGACTGTCCGTTGGTGTGTCCTCTGTTGTTGACCTGGCTGTGTCAGACCATTACTGTGTATATTTTAACATCGCCAGTTTTAATCAAGAAGCAGCCCCGGTGAGAATAGTGAGAAAACGCTACCTAACTTCTGAGGTGGCTGCAAATTTTATTGAGATTTTAAAGAGCACTCCTGCTGACATTTTACCTGCACCTTGTGATTTTATTGTTGATAATTTTAACAGGGTTTTAAAATCAACATTAGACTCAGTTGCTCCACTTTTAACAAAAAACATAAAAATCAAGACTATACCCCCGTGGAGAAATGATTTAACTAAGGAATCAAAAAGAAAATGCAGGAGTGCAAAAGGAGGTGGAGAAAGAGCAACCTTACAGTTCATTACCAAATATGTCAACAACTCAAATCCTACAATAAAACAGTCAAACTGGCAAGAATGTCTTACTTCTCAAATCTCATCACAATTAGTAAAAACAACCCTAGGTATCTCTTCTCCACCTTCGATCTTTTAACCAGCTCTGATATTAAAAAGTCCTCACAGACAGGGACAGACGCTTTCTGTGAGGAATTTTGCAGACCACTTCAGAAGTAAAATCGATGACATAAGATCCAGTCTTTTAGCTCATCAAAATGTAACTTCTATTAACGCTGGACAGTCATTTTTACCAGAGGAAACACTGGAAAGTTTTGCCCTGGTTGATGCAAGGACACTTGGTCGAGTTTTCTCCCAGTCTTTTAGATCCAATTCCCACATCACTTTTAAAAGCTTTTTATGGATTTTTTTGAGGAACAGATTTTAAATATAGTCAATTGCTCTCTTCAGACGGCGGTGGTGAAGCCCCTTCTGAAGAAGAGCAATTCAGAGCCCAGTGTTTTAAATAATTACAGACCTGTATCCAACTTACCGTTTTGAAGTAAGATTTTAGAAAAAAATGTTTTTCTACAGTTATATTATTTTTTTAAATACAAATAATGTTTTAGAGAAATTTCAATCTGGTTTTAGAATGAACCACAGTACAGAGGCAGCTCTTTTAAGGATTCTAAATGATTTCAGGTGTTTTGCAGATGCAAAAAAACTCATAGTTTTGGTGCTACTGGATTTAAGTGCCGCGTTTAACACAGTAAATCACATTTTATTAAATAGACTTAAAAACCTATTGGGCATCTCTGGTACTGCTTTTAACTGGTTTTATTCCTATCTCACAGACAGACGTTTCTTTGTAAGTATGGATACCTGTTCCGCCAAAACCCATGAAATTGAATGTGGGGTTCCCCAAGGTTCAATTTTAGGCCCAATACTTTTTAATCTGTACATGCTTCCTCTTGGGGATGTCATTAGGAGACACGGCATCAGCTTCCACAGCTACGCTGATGACACACGGCTGTATATTGCCGTGTCTCCGGATGACACAAAGCCTATCGATACCCTTTTAAATTGCATTTTAGATATTAAGTCATGGATGGCAGAGAATTTCCTACAGCTCAATCAGGACAAAACAGAGGTTTTAGTTATTGGTCCTGAAGGTCAGAGAGAAAAACTTTTACCAAAACTACAAGATTATAAATCATCACAATTTGTGAAGAACCTGGGCGTCATTTTTGACTCTGAGCTCAGTTTTATTCCTCATATTAAAAATGTAACCAAGATTGGTTTTTATCACCTTAAGAATATAGCCAGAGTCCGCCCGTTTCTCTCTCAGGCTAACACGGAGGTGCTGATGCATGCTTTTATTTCCTGCCGCCTAGATTACTGTAATGCCCTGCTCTCTGGTCTTCCCCAAAAGAGTATTTCTAGTCTACAACTACTTCAGAATTCAGCCGCACGGGTGCTGACGAGGACCACAACGTGCTTGTGAGAAGGGGCCCTTGCAGCAGCTCCGTATTCAGGGACAAGCCCTTAAACGTGGCACCACAGTCAAACACGACACGCAGTGTTCCCTTTCTGGGATGATGGACACCATGATGGGGAATATACCAAACTCTTCCTGAATCAAGGTCTCTTTGATCGTCGGGTACTTGTTCTGCATAATTGCAAGTGATTACATAAGTCATGGACTTCACATATTCTTGATGGAGTTGCTGATCAAACTTAAATTTCTTCTTCAGACCTTGTAACCGTTGCTGGGCCACAGCAAAATTGTTTGGTAAGAAGACATCTTTCTTCTTGAAAGGTAAGTTCAAAGTATACTTTCCATCCTGTAACTTGGCAGCTGTTTGGGTCCTTGCTGCCTTGCGGAGAGGCAGCCGAGCAAGGCTGGATTGGTGATGGAAAAGAACTGGTTCGAAAAAGATTTTATTCTCGTCACATGCTGATGTCAAAAGAAGTCTCCCCAAAAACTTGTGCGTGTATGCGCCCCGCGCACGTGCGAGCCCCCTCTCAGACATTCCCTTCTTACTGGGAATGCCTAAGTAGGACATGAATATCTAATTTTCCCTTGTTGCATATGCATTCCCATCCCGCTAGTCTTCGGGATTTCCCTCCAAAAGTCCCCCAGAGGGAGAGCAGATGCGTCTCCCCGTTGATACGACCAGTCTACTCGTGACCACCTTAAATTACTCTCATACCCTGGAAGGTCACTGACCTGGCGAGAGAATTGCCCCCACCATTAACAATGCTCAGGCATATTTTCTCTCAGGGCAGTATCTGGTTACATCGGACCTTCAGCACCAAGACTGGTCACTTCTGTGAGCTCCAGTCCCTTCATAGTTTCATAAAGAGAATTACTTCCCAGATCTAAATTAGGCCATTTAAAAATACACAACTTTATTTTTATTTATTTCAACTTATATTTAAGCTTGTTTATGTAATACAGTGAACCCCCGCTACTTCGCGGTTCACCTTTCGCGGGTTCAGTGCTTCGCGGGTCTAAAAAATATTCGGGGGCATTGTAGTTTTGCCGAGCGGCACAAGGGGGCGCTGAAGCGGTTAGACGGCCGGCGTGCGCCGAAGAGGAGAGTGGACGAAGAAGAGAGTGGCCGAAGAATAGCAGGTTCCCCCGGACACGATTGGTGGCGACGTTTCGCGCGGTTCGGACCGTATCAGAGCTCCGGCCGGCGTGCGTGGCAGTTAAGCCGTAGATGAGCAGCTTCCCCGGGCACCGGCGGTGCCAAACGGCCCCTAAGTTTAACCGAATGGAAGCTCCCGAGGAGGAGGGCATGCTCGCGTCACAGTAAGCCGAAGAGGAGCACCTTCTCCGGGCACCGGCGGAGCGCGAGGCTGTCAGTTATGAATGAATAAATAACTAAATGAAGAATGCCACCTTTCATTTCACTGTCATGATCCGTGCCTGTCATGCCGCGTGTGTTTTTGTTTTTTCAGCTGTGTGTGCGTTCCTCCAGCGATCGTCTCGTGCTGCGAGACGCGCTGATTACACTGACTATATTGTGATTATAATAAATATCTTTGTATCACCACCTTTTTTCCCGGGTCTGCGTTTGGAGAGTCCTGTTCAATCCTCCAGCTCTGCTGGAGGATCATAACATTCACAGGGCACACCGGACGGCGTACCAGCAGGTAAAAGTCGAAGTAATTAAATAAATACAAAAAGAAGTAATTGAATAAATACAAAAATAATGGCTGGGGAATAAAAAAATAATAAGTTTTAATAATAATTTGTTTTTTTGTTATAACATGAATTTCACTCTCTCTCTCTCTACCCGTATTCTATATGGTGTACTGTATACAGGGGGGTATATAATTGCATAATTTTGCAAAATTTTAAAACGCAAAGAAATGCACATACAATACGGTAAGCACCACGGGCAATTGGTCAATTGGCCAATTCACTACAGTAGCCCAAGCTTCTCCCGATGCCCATCAGTCCACGCTCATCTCGTATACGTATGTACAATACGCTTCTGGCCATAGATCGCGGTTAGTTAGTCTTTGTCTCGCAGTAATTTTTTAAGTGTAAAAGTTTTGTGGAGCCATTCGTGATGCCTCCCAAACGCTCTTTATCCCTTGGTGCATCTAGTGAACCGAAGAGGAGCAGTAAAGCTCTTCATGCCCCTGCGCAAAACGACGGACTAATTATGTTAGTGTTTGCTTGTTTTTGTATGTTTGTTTTGTTTTTGATTGGTTGTTCGTAAGTAAATTGTTTGGTAGAACAGTGTTCTAGTGTGTTCACTCTCTCGCTCTCTACTCGTATATTTTTTTTTAATATATATTTTTTTAAGCATTTTTGAAGGTGCGCCGCGATATATAATTTATTTTTATTTTTTATTTTTTGAAGGTGCGACGCTACTTCGCGGATTTTCAGTTTCGCGGGTGGTCTCGGTCCCCATTAACCGCGAAAACCGGGTTTTTTTTTTTTTTTTTTTAGGTCCGACGCTACTTCGCGGATTTTCAGTTTTCGCGTGTGGTCTCGGTCCCCATTAACCGCGATAACCGGGGGTTCACTGTACTACAATAGTTATTCAATTATTTTAATGTTAAATTATATCAATATTAATTTAAACCTTTTTATTTCACTCTTGATTATTTCTTAATGTCATGATCCGCGTCGGGCATGAGAGGGGCTTTGTTATTGTTTTCATGTGCATGCGGTTTTGTTGTTGTTTTCGTCCCCTCCTTCCCGCCATGTGTTTTCTGTTATTGTTTTGGTCAGCTGTGATAGCGCCTCCCCTCAGCACTCGTCCTCACCAGCCACGCACCTGTTCTCCGTTACCCTCATCACGCACCTGATTCCCATCTGCTCCCCTAATTACTCGGACTATTTTAGCCTCCCAGACCCACCACTCTGTGTCGGGTCATTGCCGCAAGTTACGGACTGCCACGACCACGTTTCGCTCACGTTCATGTTCATGTTCATGCTTTTGTTCCCATCCTCGTTCCCGTTTGCCTTCCTCAGCCTTTTGCCTCGGTTTTTGTTCCTCGCCCCCCTTTTTCTGTTCGTCACGTTGGTACCGTTGTTATTTTTCTCCCGTCCCGGTTGTCTTCCTTTGTTGAACCCCTTTAATAAACCCCCTGAACGACATCCATTCCCTGCCTCCTCGCCTTTTGGGTCCACCTTCCTCCTCGCCAAAAGGCGACCCTGACAGAATGACCCGACCAAAAAAGGACCCAGCGAGAGGCTCCCGGCGGTGTCATGAACGCCGCCGCACGGACAACCGCTCTCAGCAACATGCCGATCAGCCCAGCGCCACGTCAGTTGCATTTTCCCCACCTCCAGATGACTTCATCAACGGTCTACCCGTCATTCCTCCCCATCGGATCATCGACGCGGAGTATGAGGACGATTCCGCAAACATCAACTACTTCCTGGACTTCCTGCGCAACCCCGTCACATTCGATGACCAGATTGCGGAACTCCACACCCGCTTCGCCGAGCTGGAAGTGCAAGTGGCCCAGAAAGCGGAGCAGGTGGCCTCGATAGAGGAGAAGGCCACCTCCGGGCAATCAGCCCGGGAGAGGGTCAGAGAACTGGAAGCTCAGATCTCGGAGCTGCAGGAGGATGTGGAATCGGAGAGACAGGCGCGCAGCAAGGCAGATGAGGTGCGCAGAGACCCTGGAGAGGAGCTGGAAGCTCTCAAGACTGAGTTGGAGGACACTGTAGACTCAACTGCAGCACAGCAAGAACTGCAGGTCAAGTTTGGAGAGAGCGAACAGCAGAGGCGGGAGATGGCTGACAAGTTGGCCAAGATGCAGTCGGAGCTGGACAAGGTCAACAGCCTGCTGACTGAAGCCGAGGGCAGAAACATCAAAGTCAGCCAAGACCTGTCTTCAGTGGAGTCGCAGCTGCAGGATGCCCAGGAGTTGCTCCAAGAGGAGACTCGCCAAAAGCTGAGCCTCTTCACTCGCTTGCGGCAGCAGGAGGATGAGCGGAACGCTCTGCGAAAGGTGCTGGCTGAGGCAGAAGAGGGCAAGAGGAACGCGGAGAAGCAGGTCTACTTACTTCAAGCCCAGCTGGTCGACATGAAGAAGGCTGACGGGGATCAGGTCTCCCGTCTCGGCTACGCCCGGCCCGAATGCTGCGCTCGGCCCGCAGTCGCCTCCACGTCAGCTGCACAGACCATGCCGCCCCCACGTCTGTCGCAGCAACCCAAGCCGCCTTCATGCCAGCTGCAGCAACCTATGCAGCCTCCAGTGCCGGCCCCCCGTCCGGTGCAGCCTCCAGGACCGGCTCCTCGTCCGCTGCAGCCTTCAGTACCCGGCTCCCCGCCAGCTGCCGAGCCCCGTCCCGGCTCCCCACCGGCTGCCGAGCCCCGTCCCGGCTCCCCGCCGGCTGCTGAGCCCCGTCCCGGCTCCCCGCCGGCTGCTGAACCCCGTCCCGGCTCCTCGCTGGCCGCTGAGGTTCGTTCCGGTTCCTCGCCCGCGGGCAAGCCCCGTTCCGGTTCCCCGCCAGCGGCTGAGCCCCTTTCCGGCGCCGCGCCCGCGGCTGAGCCCCTTTCCGGCGCCGCGCCCGCGCTCCAAGTTCCCGATCCAGCGGAGCACGCTGTGCGTCCGTTCCAAGTTCACGTTCAGGCGGAGCACGCCCTGCGTCCGTCCCAAGTTCTCGTTCAGGCGGAGCACGCTGTGCGTCCGTTCCAAGTTCACGTTCAGGCGGAGCACGTCCTGCGTCCGTCCCAAGTTCTCGTTCAAGGGGAGCACACCCTGCTTCCGACCCAAGTTCACGTTCAGGCTGATCACGCCGTGCTCCCGCCCCAAGCTCACGTTTCGGCAGAACACGGCCCGCAGCCATCACTCCCGGTCCCTGCATCCGTGGTGGACGACGAGCAGCCGCTTGCCGTGTCTGCCTCAGCGGCGCCTGACGAAGCGCCGCCGCTCCCGGTTCCGGTGCCCGCGATGGACAACGGTCCGCCGCCGCGTCACGCCTCAGCCTCGGCGACGCACGACGACCCACCATCGCGCCCCGCCCTGGCCTCGGCAGCATCCGACGACCCACGGCCGATCCTGGTTCCAGCCTCGGCGGTGGACGACGACCCACCGCCGCTCCACGTTCTTGTCTCGGCAGGGTTCGACGACCAGCCGCCGCTCCCGGTTCCGGTGCCCGCGATGGACGACGGTCCGCCGCCGCATCTCGCCTCAGCCTCGGCGACGCACGACGACCCACCATCGCGTGTCGGCGGGGTTCGAGGACCAGCCGCCGCTCCACGTTCCTGTGTCGGCGGGGTTCGAGGACCAGCCGCCGCTCCACGTTCCTGTGTCGGCGGAGTTCGACGACCAGCCGCCGCTCCACGTTCCTGTCTCGGCGGGGCGCGACGACCAGCCGCCGCTCCACGTTCCTGTCTCGGCGGGGCTCGACGACCAGCCGCCGCTCCACGTTCCTGTCTCGGCGGGGCTCGACGACCAGCCGCCGCTCCACGTTCCTGTCTCGGCGGGGCTCGACGACCAGCCGCCGCTCCACGTTCCTGACTCGGCGGGGCTCGACGACCAGCCGCCGCTCCACGTTCCTGACTCGGCGGGGCTCAACGACCAGCCGCCGCTCCACGTTCCTGTGTCAGCAATGCTCGCCGACTCGTCGCCGCTCCAAGTTCCTGTCTCGGCTGCGCCCCGCGACCCGCCGCCGCTTTTCGTCTCAGCCTCGGCGGCGCACTCGATGTGGCGATCTGGCCCTCCCGGACGCCCGCCTGAATGGCCACAGTCGGACTCCCTGGTTTGGCCTCCCGGACGACCGCCCGAATGGCCACGACTGGACTTGCGGGTTCGGCCACCCGGACGGCCGCCTGAATGGCCACGAAAGGACTCGCTGGTCTGGCCTCCCGGACATCCGCCAGACCGGCTTCGATCACGGGTCGTTGACCCACCGCCCGACCCCTTCAGCCCACCCTCGTTTTTGGACATGGTTTTTCTTTTTGTTCTTTTTTTGTGGGACGTCTGGAATCCGTCCCTTGAGGGGGGGGGGTACTGTCATGATCCGCGTCGGGCATGAATTGTTATTGTTTTCATGTGCATGCGGTTTTGTTGTTGTTTTCGTCCCCTCCTTCCCGCCATGTGTTTTCTGTTATTGTTTTGGTCAGCTGTGATAGCGCCTCCCCTCAGCACTCGTCCTCACCAGCCACGCACCTGTTCTCCGTTACCCTCATCACGCACCTGATTCCCATCTGCTCCCCTAATTACTGGGACTATTTAAGCCTCCCAGACCCACCACTCTGTGTCGGGTCATTGCCGCAAGTTACGGACTGCCACGACCACGTTTCGCTCACGTTCATGTTCATGCTTTTGTTCCCATCCTCGTTCCCGTTTGCCTTCCTCAGCCTTTTGCCTCGGTTTTTGTTCCTCGCCCCCCTTTTTCTGTTCGTCACGTTGTTATTTTTCTCCCTTCCCGGTTTTCTTCCTTTGTTGAACCCCTTTAATAAACCCCCTGAACGACATCCATTCCCTGCCTCCTCGCCTTTTGGGTCCACCTTCCTCCTCGCCAAAAGGCGACCCTGACACTTAACTTATTTGTTCATTTGAATATGTATGCAATTTAAATTATTCCATCCATCCAGCCATTTTCTGCCGCTCATCCGGGGTCGGGTTATTGAATTAATTTAATACAGAAGTATTTTTTATATTTCAATATTTATTTCAATATTAGGACTCTTCTCAATGAGTTCAATATTTATAAAATGTTTCTATATTTCTTATTAATTGAATTAAGTCTGTATGTGGTTGCCAATTTTAATATTTCCCCATTTCATTATAAAAATAATCCAATATATAAAAAATATAATACAGCATGAAAAAAAATATTTGGTATATTAGACAAAATGATACATTTTCCGAAGTGAGATTCTGCTTCGCAACAAACCCCAAACGCTTGATAGAGCTCAACCGAGAAAGTGTTTTTAGCAAGTCAGAAATTTATTCAGAAAGTGTAATATTAAATGTATGTGAGGGGATATTTGAAGAGTTTGAGTTTTGTTCAATGGACCATACATATACGAGCCAGCCAAACACAGCGAGAAAACCAGCGCTGACTCCAGTCGCCATCAAGTTGCCAACTCCTGACATTCCAAAACCTTTGAGAGAAACTGAGACGATTTGCGTTTCTGTCTGGTTCTTTTTATAGTTCAACTTCGAGTTCTGTTTTTCACCTTTTCACGGCCTATTGAAGGCCAGTTGAGCAAGTGGAACAAGTCATTTTATTGATGATTGTGGAAGGCACCGATTCCATAAGCACCGTTTCTTCTCACACCTTTTCCATTAAGTACGTTTAAAAAGACAACTGAAAAGCAAAATGTTCACAAATATTTGTTCCAGGCACACGCAATTAATTTTATTTACATGTTTGATGTTAACACACAAAAAATATCATCATCACTCAGACACAATGGTTCTTCTGGCACGGATCACATTGGCTTAATGTCAATAAAAAAAGCTTTTCAAAATTAAATTCATCATATTTTATCCAAAATCATATTTACATCTTACCACAAAGAGTCAGTTCCTTGAGTTTTTTGTTGTCTTTTTTTTTAAGCTTCAAGGATCGCTGCAATTCTCACCAGCACAATTGTGTCTCTCAGCACCCTCTTTAGAAAAGAATTTTTTAGCACAAATGCTGCAACTGAATGGCTGGTCTCCACTGTGTGTTCTTGTGTGGCGTCGTAAATGCGACTTTCGAGAGAACCTCTTGGCACAAACTGAGCAGGAAAAAGGTTTTTCTCCACTGTGTATTCTTGTGTGCCTTGTGAAATGAGAATTATTGGAGAAGCTTTTACCACAAACTGAGCAGGAAAAAGGGTTTTCTCCACTGTGTGTTCTTGTGTGACAAGTGAAACTTGACTTTTCAGAGAAGCGTCTACCACACACTGAGCAGGAAAAAGGTTTTTCTCCACTGTGCGTTCTTGCGTGTTCTGTTAAAGTTGCCTTTTGAGAGAAGCATTTTCCACAAACTGAGCAAGAAAAAGGTTTTTCTCCACTGTGCGTTCTTGTGTGGATTGTTAAATAAAACTTTCCAGAGAAGCTTTTGCCACAAACTGAGCAGGAAAAAGGTTTTTCTCCACTGTGTGTTCTTATGTGATATGTTAAACTTGAATTTTGAGAGAAGCTTTTACCACAAACTGAGCAAGAAAAAGGTTTTTCACCACTGTGTGTTCTTGTGTGCCTGACTAAATGAGACTTTCGAGAGAAGCATTTCCCACAAACTGAACAAGAAAAAGGTTTTTCACCACTGTGTGTTTTTCTGTGTCCTTTTAAAGACCGCTTTGAAGTTAATGAGTCAGTGTGACATGCCCTTTCACCTTTGGCTTGCCCATCATCATCATCATCATCATTAGTATCATCATCGTCACGAGCGTCTGATAATGTGTCCTCATTATGTGCTTGTGATGGCCCCCAGTGGTCTTCATCACCTTCTGTTGTCACGTGATGACTTGAGCTGATGCTTGTAGGCTCCGCCCCTCTCTTGTCCTCACTCTCATCCTTGTTTTCATCTTCAGTCTTTATAGGGAGAACGTTCACTGGTGACTTGTTGATCTCCTCCTCCTCCTCCTCCTTTTTGATGTGAGTCAAGTCTGGCTCCTCTTTCACAGAACGGAGATCGTTTTCACTGACGTCTGCAGGAAACAAAAAGACAAATTTGGTTTGGTCAAGTCAAAGTTCAGGCGGCGACTTTGTCTTATATAGTTCCTACCGTGCTACCTTGACTTGTGCCTGCCGCATACGGAGCAATGCGTGCGACCCCGATTTGGACCGGACCATGGGGGCATTTCACAAAATTACGTCCTACGATGTAAACCTCCCTTTAGCAGCACAACAACAGTGATAAACGAGCAATTAAAAAGGAAGCATGTTGCGGCTGATGCCCGATTTAATTCCGGACATAGTCACAGATGTTTCTGGAAGCGAACTGAAGTTAGCACACACAGGCTATTGTGTGCGTCTGATGGAACACCTGTTGCTGGACCCTAACTTATTGATGGGGGCCATCGCAGCATAATGTCATCGATAAAATAGGAATCCTTCAAGTGAAATATGTTTACAAGTATTTCATTTTGCATTTAGAGATAGAATTAAATAATCCTGGGCTTGTTGGTAGAAAAGGGGGTCGTGACGTTCTCCCTTTTTAAGCCCATCGTAAGCCAAAGATGCAGATGCATTCCTTGCAGCATGCGCTTGTTCACTGATGAGATCCGTGCAACCCTGGATGGATGCATTAAATGTATTTTAAATGATTGGATGTGGTGAAACTACGCACGTGCACAAAACAGTGCAGGGCCACCCGAGGTTCATTGACTCTCACCCGACCAAGCCAGTACAAAGTTCATAAATAAGACCAATACGTACTTGATTTTTTTAAAAAACTGAATATTTTGTGTTTTAGCCACTAAAATTGATTAACCGCCATTAATGCTTTCGCCGCAGTGTGCACATATTTTAGAGTCAGGCAGAATTCCTTCCGTAAGGAATTGCTTGAACAAGATATGTCAGAGTTTTTGTCAAAAACGAGACAAGCCGTTATAAATGAATCACCCAGCCAAGATTGTCTTTGTCACTTGCAAGGAGCCGTCCGCCAAAGAGAAAAGCTTTACCACTCCTGTGCGGTGTTTTATTGAAGCACAGCAAAGCAATTTGAATATGCAAACTCATAAAGAATGGAAAAACATCAACACTTTGACTTTATCACACCCGTCCACACGCTTTCTGTTGTTCGAACGGTTTCAGTTTACAAGACATGTTTGGGTCACAATTCTGTTAAATGCGAGCTAAACGGTTTCCTGTCAAACACGGTTCAAGACGTGCATCTGTTTTTGTGGCTTCCTGCTAAACTGCCAACATAGACACAACTCTTTTACCACTGAACTCACGTTTTCCTGTTTAAGAGGTCCATGTTTTTGTGACCTTTTATTAACCTGTAAGCATAGTTTTGAAACATGAGGTGTCAGGTTGAAATGCCCTGAGGCCTTTGGGAGAGCTTAATTTGCTGCTGACTGAAATAGCTTACTGCACCAGATAAAGGTGACTGACACCAGGGAAAAAGCAGGCATTGTTGTTCATTTTTACCGGTCGTCCTGCTTCCTTCAGCTCTGTGTACCCTCTCTCTGCTAGCCCCCCCCCCCCAATATTAAAAAATAAAACGGCAATAACCTTGACCGATTTCCCCAAACAACTTAATGTTGTGATGCATATTTTTAACGATAGAAAGTCGTTCTTTACTAAGCAAATGAGAGTAAGACGTGTACAAACCTGCTTTGTGGAGCACAACACGAGGCTGCTTCCAACCTTCGCCCAGCAGTTGAAGATGTTGCTCGTTCTCTTCTTTTATTCCATTAAGTTCCACTTTGTACTTGGGTGTCGTTCTTGCACACATTTTCAAACGTCAATCTCAACAAATCCGCACTTGGTCTTTGCTTGGCGCTAACTCGTGTGCTTCTCTTTGTTCGACGAGACGAATGAAAGAGCGACGTTCTTCAAAGTCGCAAGGAAAGGACTTCCTGTTCGTTACGAAAGCGGAAGAACAGGACACACCCCGCTGTGACATGATTGGCTGCTGGCTATGTGGCGCACTGTCACCAACTCACCGTCAGATGTCGCCATTTGCGATGCAAATCATTGTTATCTTCTTCGAAACAGAGAAAAAACGTAAGATTTAAACCGTATGCACATGAACAAACATTTTAGTTCCCAAATATGAACTTCAGCGATGTATTGAATTTGACTTTTGTTGCTGGTTTTGTTTTCACATCTGACACCATGTTGTTGGTTGGATAGTATTCCAAATGTATTTCCCTATTATTATCAGTTGACATGATAAAGTGATACTTTATGTCAAGATATTTGCACCTTTGCCTTTTTACAGGGTTTTTCGACAGGTTGCGATGTGGTTGCGAATTTCAAATTAAAATATGTCACTGTTTTATTTATTTGTTATTTCGGTATTTATTTAAGGACTTTAATATTTCATTATTCGTTTCAGTATTCGATAAACTACAATAATTCACTATTAATTTCAAGATTCATTGAAGTGTTTTAGGAATAATTTAGTGTTCAATGTTTCATAGTTACAGTATTTACTTTTTAAATTTTTGTTTCACCATTTTGTTCAATCTTAACCTTATGGAAAATTATTTAGCAAGCACCAACACAAGGTTTTTAAAGATAAAGATAAAGATGTCCTTTCATAGTCCCACAATGGGTAAATTTGCAGTGTTACGACAGCAAAGAAATAGATCACACAGAGGCGGTCTTGCAATGTAGCCGTTAATGTATGACATTAGCAGCAGACATTCAGAAAAAGCAAACCTATGCGAAGATACACAGTATATTCGTAAATACACAAATCCCCATGTGTATGTACACACTTACATCCCACAACATATACAAGTGTAAGGAAACACTCCGAATGTCTGTCTATGATACAGAGGGAAAATTAATAAAATGCTGCAATGATAAAAAATACTGCTGTCATAACCCGTGTCGGTCATGTCAGTGTTTTTGTTATTATTTTCTTCACCTTCCTGCCATGTGCTCATTCTGTTTATTTAGTCAGCTGAGTGGGACGTTCCCTCCAGCACTCGTTCCCCACCAGCCACGCACCTGTTCCCCGTTACCCTCACACACCTGATGCCCATCTGCTCCCCTAATTACTGGACTATTTGAACACCTCACTCCGACAACTCATTGGAGGTGCATTGCTCCGTTACGGACTGTCACGACGGCTCTCTGAGCTCGTTCATGCCCTTGTCCGCGCCCACTTACGGGACAGAAGGTCAATTATTTAATTTAGCAGGTTCATATTTACGGAATATGTTAAACATTGATGAAACAAAAAGCATTTATCAGATGAAAGTAGAAGCACGGGTCACAAGAATAACTGGGATTGTAGTCCTGTTTTCTGATTTATTATATTTTTCTAATGCTAAATTTAGAGTACTTAGTTTAAATGTGTGAACTTTTTTGAAATTTTGGGTAGTGAGAACAAATTTGCACACATAGCATTTCCATGACTTGCATTCACATTCACAGCACTTCATGGACAAATACGACGAAGCACATTCTCCACATTGGCTGTAGAGATGCAAACATACCAAATTGGGCACTGGAGGACTCACATAGACGCTATCAAAAGAAAAACACATTCCGAAAAACTGAAGAATTGGAAATCAGAGCACATGCACATATGCATGGACACACACAGACACTTACATACACCTGCATATACACGTGCACATGCACACCGACAAGATTCCAGAGGAATGCCAGAGAGGAGAGAGACGGAGAGACTGCCCGCCGGAGAAGGCCAGCCTTGGCGTGCCAGTCTTGGGGACCAGACGGGAATCAACTATACAGACGATGACTAACCTGGGGAGGACCTTCCCTCGGACGTGGACCCGAGCGAGGCCGACTGATTCAACCTACATGACCCTTGACATAAAAAAACTCCGATAAAAACTGAAGCTGGGCTGAAAGATGGCGCGCATTTTTCGACTGTGCTCGCCCGAGTGCAGTTTTCTCGTGAGATTAAGAAAAAGCCGCCCAGATATCTGTCTTTGTACTATTTCCTGAACTCCAGAAATTGAAGAAACTAAATATCGGAACTCTAATCAGTTGTTGAGTCTTTATTTGACCCTTTTCTTCTTGAGTACAAAAAACGAACACACCCTCCCGCGACCCTGGACAGGATAAGCAGTGTGGATAATGACATGACATGACAAATATTTGTCCTATTGTGGCGGACATTACGACCATGCCTCTGACCCAGTAGGCATCCCGGGTGGGGGCGTATTCATGTGAATGTTGTGGGCGCCAATTTCTGATTGTCCTTCAGTTGTTGTTGGCAGTCTTGGAAAAAAGACGTGTTCGTAGTCAGTCGTGTGTACTCATTTCAACTGCCATACTGTCATCAATATTTGCACAACAGAGTACTGAGTTTCGAGATCCTCACTATAATAGTTCTCAAAATTATATTTCTTATCAATTTATCTTAGTTAAGGGATATTTTATTGACAATCTAATCTCAATCTACAAAGGCAGAAAAAAAATTGGTGGTGGGGGGGAGCAAATCTTTTTCTTCTTGGTAGGGACGGGTGTGAAATAATAGAGAAGCACTGCTAGTATATGCAGACATTATTTTCATACAATCTTGCAGCCCGAGTGAACCACAGCATTGTTGCTTCGTTCGGTAGGAGAAACGGAAACGTCCCACTGCTGTTGCAGCGGCGGCTTCTCGGGACAGAGGCGGAAGTGACGTAGGAGCTGAGTCGCCAATGTGGCGTTAATTTAATTATTTTGTTATTTTTTGTATCAACCGAATTTAAATATTATATAAAATATATATTAAAATAGAACATCCATGGGTAAAACCAAACACAGAGGCAAAGAAAGATATTTGAAAAATACGCACTTGAAGCATGACGTCATTAGCAAGCGCGCAGCTTCCGAAGGGCCTCGACCACAAAATTAATTAACAACAAGAAAAGCAACAAGATATTGACATTTTTGAATGCCTTTTTCCTTTAAAAGCCTTAATTACATATATCCAGAGACATTGTTCATGTTTTACTGTGTATTTTTATTTTATTTTATTTTATATTATAAATTTTTTTCTACATTCATTACCCTTCGTTGTGAATTCTATTTAAGGATGAAAATGTATATGTTAGTTTAATACCTGAAGTGAACTTGTGATACTGTTGTACTGTCTATTCAAAATGTTCAATAAAGTTTGTTAAAAAAAAAAAAAAAAAGGGCCTCGACCACATCCACCGACCCGTCCACACCGAAACAAAAACACCCACCGCTAAATTCTTCTGATTTAGTGTAGAACTGACTGTAAATTTCTCACAGAATGTCCAGTGCTACTCTAAAGGACTACGACATAATTCATTATCTTTGTGTCCCGATAACCTCATCTTCGCGCGTTGATGCTTTTCGGCGTAGTTAGCTTAGCTTGTTAGCTTATCTTGTTAGCTAGCTAGCCGCTGACGAAAAGAGGCACATGACTCATCGCCAAGCAGAGATCAAGTGCGGATTTTTTGGAATTATTATTTGAAAATGTGCGAAAGAATGACACCCAAGGACAAAGAGGAACTTTGTGGAATAAAAGAAGAGAACGAAGCAGGTTTGTACACGTTTTACTCTCATTTGCTTTGTAAAGAACGACTTTCTATCGTTAAAAATGTGCATCACAACATTAAGTTGTTTGGGGAAATCGTTCAAGGTTATTGCCGTTTTTTTTTTTAAATATTGCCTTTTACTTGCCGGGTTGCTGAACATTTGTTGATGCCAAATGAAATCAGTGCGGAAAACGTTTGCCAAAGAATAACCAATAGTGGGGGGTGAACTCCATGTTTTTCCCAGTATAAAATTTGAACTGATTATTTAACATTTTACATTTTCTGGTTTTTATATTTTGTTCAAGCAATTTCTTACTAAAAATGTGCACACTGCCGCGAAAAGGTAAATGGCGGTTGATCAATTTTAGTGAATTGTTATCCGTTCCTGCTCGGTTTCCTCCTGACCGTGGTCGGGGGGCGCAGGGGAGATTCGTCTCCAAGGCCGGAGTTGCCCGGGGATCGTGATCGGCGCACGTCGTCGGAATGCGGCGTCCGTCTTCGCGGCCGGAGTTGCCCGGGGATCGTGATCGGCGCACGTCGTCGAAATGCGGCGTCCTCCCAATCAATAATAACACGCCAGCAGGGAGACAGTGGTGTACCTGTAGCCTCGCTTTATTGTTTTCATGCTCTTTTCTCTCCCATTTTTCACTTCCTCCTTTCATTCATTCAACACTCCAACAACATCCGCCCCCTCCCTCCTCCACGCATGCGCACCCCACACGTCACGCAAGCTTGTCACCATACTTGCAACACTACCCCCACTCTGGATGGTATTTAAACAATTCCACTCCAGCACAGAAACACGAGCTGACCTACAACATCTATAAGAGGCTTGGAGCCCAAAAGACAGTTGTGATTATCATTCTCTTATACAAGCGAGGTATGGTAAATGACAGCTTGGTAACAATAATAGGTTCATATAAGAAAATACATATTAACCACGGTGAAAATAAGCGCCACGAGGAAAGAGCTGAAAATCCACTCCTAAGTAATCAGTTTAAGGCGACCGGCGGAATTCCTGAGATAAAGCAATTTACAGTGACAGGTCAGAAGCGTAGCACTGGCAGGGTTTTTTTTTTAAACAGCGAAACACATTGAAAAATCGCATATGTAAACAACTTCCATTCAAACATGGACAAAGTAGAAAAATTGTATAAAATTTAGGTAAGGCCCTGAGAACTGCCTAGAACATTCAAGTGCTCCTCACACCATTTAAGTCACCCAGGCACCAAAACGGTCAGGTGCCCTGCGGGGACGTCCTGGTCGTTGGACTGGCAGGCCCAGCTGGAGTGACTCACCCACCGCGCCCCCACCATTTTCATGGTCTCCATGGGAAGGGGAGGATGGAATGAGCACAACCGGTGTGGGGTCAGATGCAGATGGTGAAATGGTGCCAGGATCGTCAGTCACGCTTGAGAACAAATCACGCAGGCCTAGATCATGGTCTGCTGGGCCATCCTCCACAGCTGGCGGAGGAACCTCGATAGGTGCCCACCTCTGAGCTCGGTCCAAAGCCCAGGTGTTGTCCAGGGGCTCACGGCTGCGATAAAGTTTTAGTTGATCGTGGTGAACAACTTTCACCTTGGATCTCGGGTTCTTCTGAATACGGTAGACCAGGTCGTCCAATTGTCCAAGGACAAAGAATGGCCCTTCATATGACGGAAGGAACTTCCTCACTTTGTTCTTGACGTGGTGCGTACCTTTTACAAGGTACCACACAGGATCTCCAATCTTGTACTGCGAATGGCAACAGTTTTTGTCGTACTGTCTTTTTGCACGCGTAACAGACTCACCCAGAGCTTCTCTGGTGATCAGATGGGCCAGCTCCAGCCGTTCACGCAGCTGTTTGACGTACTCTGGAACGGACGGTTGAATGTCTGGGTCGGGTGGCAATCCGGCAACTAGGTCCACTGGTTCGCTCACTTCTCTGCCGAACATCATGAAATTTGGAGTGAACCCGGTGGAACTGTGTTTAGTTGCCCTGTAGGCCATGACAGCATAAGGAACCATAAGGTCCCAGTCCCAATGGCAACGTTCCGCGGTGGAGGCCAGAATCTTCTGGAGAGTAGCGTTGAAGCGTTCAACCTGGCCATCTGACTGGGGTCTAAATGGCGTAGTGTGAGTCTTGTCAATGCCAAACAAGCGGCACATGCTTTGGAATACTTCAGATTCAAAATTGCGTCCCTGATCGCTGTGCAGTGCATGAGGTATGCCGTAGCGGCACACCCACTCAGAAGCAACAACTTCGGCAACGGTCACAGCTCGCTCATCAGGAATGGGAAACGCCTCTGTCCATTTCGTGAAGTAATCTTGTATGACAAGCACATACCGGTTTCTGCGCTCAGTCTCATTAAGTGGTCCCATAATGTCCAAGGCAATGCGCTCCATCGGGGCCCCTACCCGGACAGTTCCCATTGGGGCTTGTGGTCTCTTGACGGGGCGGGCCCTGGACGCACAGCTGGTACAGGTCCGGCACCAGAGGGTGACATCCTCCCTCATGTGGTACCAGTAGTATCGGGTTTGCAGTCTGGCCACGGTCCGTTCAACCCCAAAATGTCCACCCACGCTACCGTCATGCATCTGTTTCATCACCTCGGGCCGTAAATTGTGAGGCAGCAGAATTTGCGGGTAGAATTGGGTGTCGTCAAGGCAGTAGAAACGACGGACCAAAACATCATCTCTGAAGTAGAGTCGTTTCCATTGGGACCAGTACGTCTTCACGGCTGGACTGCATGATGAAACTGTAGTCCAAGGGGGGCGCTCACTGCTGGCTGACATCCAGGCGCGTATTGGTGCAATGTCAGCGTCTGCGTCCTGGGCTTGGCTCAGCTCCCCCATTGTCCAGCCATGAAACAACGAAGCAGTATCAGTGGTTCTCGTCACATGTACATTTTCGGTCATATTGACAATGTGTACATTGGTGTGACTGCCTTGGTCTACAGTATGAGTGTCGGGTGCAGGGGCGCTTTGACTTACCCCCACTAGACCCGACACCATGGTGGATGGTCGTCCCTCTACCCCCACTGGACTCAGCGACAGGGAACCGGGGGCAGAGTCCAATTCGCACTGGACCGCCCGATGTGTGACGCCCGTCGGTTGCGAGGAAGGACTTGGCACTTTACAGGCACAGGACTGGCGACAGGGCCTTCTGGAGAGGCCATCAGCGTTGGCGTGCACACGCCCTGGGCGGTGAACAATCTCAAAGTCGTATTCAGCAAGTTTTTCGAGCCACCGAGCCAACTGCCCTTCTGGCTCTTTCATTCTGGTCAGCCAGCGCAGGCTGCTGTGGTCGGTGCGCACCTTGAAGCGTCGTCCAAGGAGGTACTGGCGAAAATGTGAAGTGAAGTCCACAATGGCTAGGAGTTCACGTCTCGTCGTGCAATAGTTCTGTTCGGTTCTCGTCAGTTTGTGACTGCCATAAGCCAGCACTCGCTCCACACCTTGTTGAATCTGCGACAGTACAGCACCGACGCCCGTGTCACTCGCATCGGTGTCCAGTATCATTTCACCGCAGTCAAGCGGATATCCAAGGACTGGGGCTGAAGTCAGGCGGCACTTAAGCTCGTCAAAAGCCGCTTGGTGCTCTGCATGCCACTGGAAGTGAGCGTTCTTCTTAGTCAGGTTGTGCAAGGGCTCGGCTATTGATGCAAAGTCTTTTACAAACCGACGATAGTACGAGGCTAGACCGATGAATCGTCTTACCTCCTGGATTGATGTGGGGGTGGGCCACGTCTGGACCTTCTGGACCTTGCTCGGGTCGGTGGCCACACCGTGCTCAGATACTATGTGGCCAAGGTAGGCAACCTTGCGTCGAAAGAGGCAGCATTTAGAGGGTTTCAGCTTCAAGTTCGCGTGCTGAAGTCGGTCAAACACCTTGCCCAACCGTTGCAGCATCTCCGTCACGTCCCTGGCCAGCACAATGATGTCGTCCAAATAGACCAAGCAGGTCTCCCACTGCAGGCCAGCCAAGACGCGGTCCATCAGCCGTTGGAACGTTGCTGGAGCGTTGCAAAGGCCGAATGGCATGACATTCCATTCGAAGAGGCCCTTTCTGGTACAAAAAGCGGCGGCTTTGCGTGCTCTTGGGGTCAACTCCACTTGCCAGTAGCCCGAGGCAAGATCCAACGTGCTGAACCATTTAGCAGTGGAGAGCGTGTCCAGCGTGTCCTGGATACGCGGTAGGGGATATGCATCGGTGATGGTACGGTCGTTGAGGGCTCTGTAGTCGATGCATAGACGGTACGTCCCATCCTTTTTACGCACCATAACAATGGGTGAGGCCCAGCTACTGTGACTACGCTGAGCGACACCGCTTTGCAGGCTGTTGTGGATCTGCTGGTCTGCATGCTGCTGCTTTTCTCCTGCCATTCTCCTTGGCGGTTGTTTGACTGGAGCGCCAGGACGGGCCATAATGTCGTGCTGGACAAGGCTGGTTTGGCCCAGGTCTGTAGGCCCTGTGGAAAATGTGTGGCCATAGGTGCACAGCAAACGCTTAAGTTGGAGCTGCTCATGGTCATTAAGGTCTTGGGAACTCTGGGCATAGAGCTCTTGCAGGTGCAGAGGAACCACTGGCGGGCCAACAAGTGTGTCCTTCACCGAGGGCACGCTGGACGGCTGCATGGCTTCGGCCGGCTGGAGGAGCCCAGCAATGGATCCTTCCTTAACAGTCACAGCTTTGTTGCCCGGGTTGAAAAGTCGAAGGGGGACCGCTTTGGAAGACTGGGCATCAATCAGCACTCTAGCAACGAGCACCTTGTGCTTTTCGACAAATCCTTTCGTGGGACTGAGCATCAGGTTCCCGAAGGTGGCTGCGCCTAGATCCACACTGCCCCTCACAACACATTCCTGCCCCGGCTCCACAACAACGGACCTGGATACTCTCACGGCAAGTGACTTTGGGCTAGCTTCAGCTTGGTAGTAGGGCACTTCTTCGCCGAACAAGATGATGCGATGACGGCCAAAGTCAAGGCGAGCTTCGGCTCGAACGAGAAAGGGATGACCCAGCAGCACTTCATTTCCAGATATATCTGCTACAACAAAATCAATGGTCACTTGACGGCTGCTGATATCGACAGGTATTTGGGCCTCGCCAAGTACAGGCACGTCTCCAGGGCCTACACCGATCAAAGTCTCGACAGTCGAGGGCTGCAGAGGGGGCCTCATGTCGGGGTGAATGGCGTTGTAATAGTGCAGTGGCAGCACACTCCTACGGGCCCCGCTATCCAGAACAGCGCACACTTCCAGCTCGTAAAGGCGCACGGCTATGCACATTTCCTTGTTTGGAGCCTTGAGATGGAGCATAGGTGGTTCGGGGCAGTCGCGAGGGCAACTGCTCAAGGTTGAAGTCTTGTTGGGTTTTTGAGGGGAAGGACACTGCTTCTGAATATGGCCCCAGCCTTGACAGTTATGGCAGCGAACTCGACCCTTCTTAAAGTTTTTGTGCTTACTGGATGAAGAGCTGACCGGAGATAAAGCTTCCACAGCATAATCCTCTTTCTCTCTGACAACAGCAGCCCGGGGCCGACATCCAGAAGCGTGGCGGGCTCCCAACAGCATGGCATCAGCGACATATGATGCAGCCCTTTTAGTGGTCTCATGTCGGCGTGCTATTTCATAAGCATCAGCAAGGGTGGCTGGTCGCTTTTCCAACAACTTCTGGACCGTCTCAGCATCACCTAGGCCGTTAGTAAACACTTCAACAGCAATAGAATCTTGCTCACTTTCCACTCTGTCACCATAAGCTACAGCTATTCTTCCATAAATGTCATCCCGGAATTCGTGCAATGCTTCTCTGGGTTTACGCACCCGCTGTCTGAGTTCCACAGCGGCTGAGGCGGCATGAGCGGAGGAAGGGCCATAGGCAGTCTCAAGCTCATCTACTAGGCGGTGATAATCCCACTTCCATGAGCGTGGGTTACGGTGGACGATGGCCCCCGCTGCTCCAACCAAACAGTGTTTCAACTGCGTCGTCATAGTCCTCTCCGACCAATAATTCGCCTCGGCGCAACTCTCAAACTTGTGCAGAAATTCTCTCCATGGTGTGCTGCCGTCGTATCGATCAGGGCGTAGTGTGGGGATCCTTTCTCTGGGATCATCATCTTCATCAGCATTAGTTTGGGGTTGAAGAAAGAAACGGTGAGACTGTCCGTCCCTCGGGTACTGCTGAGGACATGCAGGGATTTGCTGACTGTCTACCGCATCAACTTGTCTGTATTCCAACAATTTGCAAGGAGCTGGCGTGCTATATGCAAAACATCCCAGATTAGTAGAAGTAAATGGGTTCGAGTCCGGTGCTCCTATTTTTATGGTGGAAGCTGAACCACAGAGGGAACTGCTGTACGTGCAGTGGGGTCGTTTCTTATAAACGTCATCAGAAAAAGGGTTTGACCGGGAAAACTGTGGTGGGGCGAGCAAATCCTTCCCATTAGCACATGCGGTAGCACAATTTGCGTCACACAAAAATGGGTTATAATGTTCACATTTTGCCACAGGCTTGCATTGGTTAACTTCCTCAATCCATTCAGCACGTTTAGGAACACGGTCCAACAGCATACATGCGCATTGACCCTCGAGTCCAGAGTTTTCACGGGGATATTGAGCGGCAGCCATCGTGTGCTAGCTTAGCTACGAGCTAACGCACGTAGTTGTTGATAAGCCGCGAGTGCTATATTCCTCTGTGCTCACCACTCCTCTTAACGACGTGAGCTCGATCCTGTCCCTTCATGGTCGCCAGTGTTATCCGTTCCTGCTCGGTTTCCTCCTGACCGTGGTCGGGGGGCGCAGGGGAGATTCGTCTCCAAGGCCGGAGTTGCCCGGGGATCGTGATCGGCGCACGTCGTCGAAATGCGGCGTCCTCCCAATCAATAATAACACGCCAGCAGGGAGACAGTGGTGTACCTGTAGCCTCGCTTTATTGTTTTCATGCTCTTTTCTCTCCCATTTTTCACTTCCTCCTTTCATTCATTCAACACTCCAACAACATCCGCCCCCTCCCTCCTCCACGCATGCGCACCCCACACGTCACGCAAGCTTGTCACCATACTTGCAACAGAATAAAACACAAAATATTAAGTTTTTTTAAAAAAAAATCAAGTACGTATTGGTATTATTTATTTATTAACTTTTTACTGGCTCGGTCAATGAACCTCGGGTGGCCCTGCACTGTTCTGTGCACGTGTGCATAGTTTCACCTCATCCAAACAATTAAAATACATTGAATGCATCCACCCAAGGTTGCACGGATCTTATCAGTGAACAAGCGCATGCTGCAAGGAATCCATCTGCATCTTTGTCTTACTATGGGCTTAAAAAGGGAGTATGCCACAACCCCCTTTTCTACCAACAAGGCCAGGAACATTTATTTCCTGGTAATAAAGTTCCTGTGGCCCAGGTGGTTTGCATCTCCCCCACAAGTCAAAGTTCTTGATAATTTATGCAAATGTCAATGATGATGTATCAGTGGGAGGTCTTGTGTTCCTTTATTACTCATTACTGACACCCTATGGCTGTTAAGCATCATTGCGGTTCCAAAATAATTCAGTGAACTCTTAAAATATTATGGTGTATCTTAGTTGAATTATAATACATATTCCAGAAACGTCTGTGACTATGTCAGGAATGAAATCGGGCATCAGCTGCAACGTGCTTCCTTTTTAAATGCTCGTTGAGCACAGTTGTGCTGCGAAAGGGAGGTTTACATCGTAGGACGTAATTTTGTGAAATGCCCCCATGGTCCGGTCCAAGTTGGGGACCACGCATTGCTCCGTATGTGGCAGGCACAAGTAAAGGTAGCACGGTAGAAACAATATAAGACAAAGTCGACGCATGAGGTTTGACTTGACCAAACCAAATTTGTCTTTCTGTGTCCTGCAGACGTCAGTGAAAACGATTTTCTTTCTGTGAAAGAGGAGCCAGACTTGACTCACATCAAAAAGAAGGAGGAGGAGGAGATCAACAAGTCACCAGTGAACGTTCTCCCTATCAAGACTGAAGATGAAAACAAGGATGAGAGTGACGACAACAAAGGGGCGGAGCCTACAAGCAGCAGCTCAAGTCATCACGTGATAACAGAAGGTGATGAAGACCACTGGGGGCCATCACAAGTACATAATAAGGACACGTGACGATGATGATGATGATGATGATGGGCAAGCCAAAGGTGAAAGGGCATGTCACACTGACTCATTCACTTCAAAGCTGTCTTTAAAAGGGCACGGAAAAACTCACAGTGGTGAAAAACCTTTTTCTTGCTCGGTTTGTGGCAAAAGCTTCTCTCGAAAGTTTCATTTAACAATCCACACAAGAACACACAGTGGAGAAACATCTTTTACCTGCTCAGTATGTGGCAAAAGCTTCTCTCAAAAGTCTCATTTAGTAAGGCACACAAGAACGCACAGTGGAGAAAAACCTTTTTCTTGCTCAGTTTGCGGCAAAAGCTTCTCTCGGAAGTCTCATTTAGTAAGGCACACAGGAACGCACAGTGGAGAAAAACCTTTTTCTTGCTCAGTTTGCGGCAAAAGCTTCTCTCGGAAGTCTCATTTAGTAAGGCACACAGGAACGCACAGTGGAGAAAAACCTTTTTTCTTGCTCAGTTTGTGGCTAAGGATTCTCTGAAAAGGGACATTTAACATATCACACAAGAAAGCACAGTGGAGAAAAACCTTTTTCTTGCTCAGTTTGTGGAAAATGCTTCTCTCAAAAGTCAAGTTTAACAGAACACACAAGAACACACAGTGGAGAAAAACCTTTTTCTTGCTCAGTTTGTGGAAAATGCTTCTCACAAAAGTCAAGTTTAACAAGCCACACAAGAAAGCACACTGGAGAAAACCCTTTTCCCTGCTCAGTTTGTGGTAGACGCTTCTCTGTAAAGTCAAATTTAACTTGTCAAGTCAAGTCAAGTCAAGTCAATTTTATTTGTATAGCCCTTAATCACAGACAGTCTCAAAGGGCTTTACATAGCCACAATCGACATCCCCGATCTTAACCCCCAGGAGGGCAAGGAAAAACTCACAAAACCTCATTAGGGGAAAAGTGAGAAACCTTGAGAAGGGACCACAGATGGGGGAATCCCCCTTCCAGGATGACCAGGCTGCAATGGATGCCAACTGGGCAACATTTGGCACATACAATGATGCTATGCAATAATAGATGAGATAATATAAGAGTCAATTGAATGAAGTGCTGCAGGAAGATGACTTCAGTGGAGTGGGTCCTCATCCAGGGCCGTAATATCCATGGCAGCATATCCGAAGATGAGCCTTCGATCTTGTACCGGTCAGTTGGTGTAAATTCAGTACAGCCACTTCCAAGTGAATCGCCATCACCTAATTCGGGGAATTGGGAACAGAAAAGAAAGAACAGAAATAGCAAACAGGCCAACAAGTAGTTCAATGAAGTGCTGAAATATAAGGAAATCAGAAAAGGCGCTGCATGAAGACGACTTCGGCAGAGCAGGTCCCTTCCCGGTTCGTCAGTGCCGTAATCTTCAAAGCATGTCCCCATCACCTAATTCCCAAGCAGGGGAAGGAGGGGGCAGAAAAGAGAAGAAGCGGCAGTAAACAGGCCAACAAATAATTAAATTAGATGCTAAAGTATATAAATAAATTGATCAAATGTCGCGCTGCAGGAAGACGACATCACTGGAACAGGTGCATGCCCAGTTGGTCAATGCCTTAAACTTCCTAGTGGGTCACCGTCACCTAATCCCCCAGCCGGGGGAAAAGGGGGCAGAAAAGAAAACAAAAGAAAACAAAAAAAAAAAAAAAAAAAAAAAAAAAAAAAAAAGCGGCAGTAAACAGGCCAACAAATATTTCAGCTAAATGCACAAGAGTATAAATGCGTCTTTAATAGTGTTTTGAACATTTCTACTGAGGTGGCGCCTCTAATATCTGAGGGAAGTGCATTCCAAAGCATTGGTGCCCGAATAGAGAACGCTCTAGAACCTGCGGACTTCTTTTTGGCTCGCGGGATCACTAAAAGACCAGCATTTTGTGAGCGAAGGTTTCGGGACGGAACATATGGTACCACGAGGTCAACGAGATAAGAAGGTGCTAAGCCGTGCAATATTTTAAAAGTAAGTAGCAGAACTTTAAAATCACATCTCAAGTGGACCGGAAGCCAATGCAAATTGGCTAATATCGGGGTAATATGATCAAACTTTCTCGTCTTAGTTAAGAGTCTAGCTGCTGCATTTTGAACTAACTGCAGACTTTTAATACTCGACATGGGGAGACCCGAGAGCAAAGCGTTACAATAGTCGAGGCGAGATGTAACAAACGCATGGATTAAGATTTCCGCGTCACACGTTGATAGAATTGGGCGAATTTTAGCAATGTTACGCAGATGAAAAAACGCAGTTCGAGTAATATTTTTAATGTGCATTTGAAAAGACATAGTTGCGTCAAATATAACACCGAGATTTTTTGTTGAATCCTTTTGGATAATATTACATTTATCGATATTCAGAGTGGTGTCTTTGAAAAGGTACCGATGACGCGCTGGTCCAATGATGAGCATCTCGGTTTTATCTGAGTTAAGACGCAAAAAATTGAAAGACATCCATTGTTTAATTTCGGCAAGGCACGCCTCTAATTTATAGCAGTCGCGGGGATTCGTTATATCCAACGGCATGTATAATTGCGTATCATCAGCGTAACAGTGAAAACTAATGTTATATTTCCGTATAATATCACCAAGCGGTAGCATATAGATGCTAAACAATAGAGGTCCAAGTACCGATCCCTGCGGAACTCCACATATGATCTTACAAAGATCCGAAGTCGTATTGCCATGAATTACACGGTGCGTCCTCTCCGACAGATACGAATTAAACCAAGAAAGCGCTGAACCTGAAATGCCAACACACGTTTCAAGGCGTTTTAATAATATGTTATGATCAACGGTATCAAAAGCGGCACTAAGATCGAGTAAGAGTAATATTGATGAGGTGTCGGCGTCCATAGCTATGAGAAGATCATTAGTAACTTTAGCAAGGGCCGTCTCAGTAGAGTGGTCGGCTCTAAAACCCGATTGGAAAGGTTCAAATTGATTATTAACAGTCATATATTCATTAAGTTGTTGCGCTACGACTTTTTCAAGAATTTTTGCAATAAACGGAAGATTTGAAACCGGCCTATAGTTGATGAGACTCTCTGGGTCAAGGTTTGGTTGCTTAAGTAACGGTCGGATAACGGCGGTCCTAAAAGCTGCTGGTACTACACCCGTGGTAAGTGATAGATTAATTATATTTAAAACAGACGGTCCTAGGGTCGTAAACAGTTCTTTAATTAGTTTGCCAGGAAGCGGATCGAGCACACAAGTTGTCGGTTTTGCCGCACTAACCAATTTTGTTAGGCTCTCAAGAGATATTTTTTTAAATTGACATAAGGTTATCGGACAGTTATCAGCCCTAATGTCCCTATTAACACAATTTATCGCGGAATTCGACGGAATTTTAAGAACAGTGTCTTTAATCTCATCACGAATACATTCTATCTTCTGAGTAAAAAATTGCATAAAATCGTGAGCTGAATAGGAAGAGCTATCCGAGGTTGGTCGCTGTTGCGTTAGCATTGCTACGGTATCAAATAAATATTTAGGATTGTTTTTATGTAAGACAATTAATCTAGAATAATAATTAGTTTTGGCTAAATTAAGCGCTTCTTTGTATATTAGTAAACTATCGCACCATGCCTGACAGAAGACCTCAAGTTTGGTCGCACGCCATTTGCGCTCAAGCTTCCTACAAGATCGTTTCAGTACGCGCGTTTCCTCTGTAAACCACGGAGTAAGCCTCTTTGGACGAGTTTTAGTTTTTAAAGGCGCGACGGAGTCAAGCGCATTTAACAAAGCGACATTAAAGTTGTTTGTGAGATCATCAATCGTACCAATATAATTAGGAAACGAAGCAGTTGCTAAAGGGAGTAGCTCAGAGAGCGCAACGATGGTTGAGGAGCTAATGTTACGGCTGCTATAATTTTGATTATGGTCAGAACGATGACAGTGAGCCAAGACTTCAAATTTGATAAAGTAATGGTCAGATATAGCACTGGTATATGGTAATACAATTATTTTTGAAGATGCTAAGCCTCGGGTTAATACCAAATCTAGCGTATTGCCATTTATATGCGTTGCTTCATTTATTATTTGCGTGAAACCAAACATATCAATGATTGTCCGAAACGCTACCGTAAGTGGTTCCGACGGGAGATTCATATGAATGTTGAAGTCGCCCATGATAAGTATATTATCCGCATGAGTTACTAAATCAGCTACGAATTCAGAAAATTCATCTAAAAAGCCGGAGTAAGAGCCAGGTGGACGATAAAGAACGGCAAGATAAAACGGCAGCTCGGCTGAGGATCGCATAATGAGAACTTCAAATGTTTTAAAGGAATTGCTAAAACGAGGACTAAGTTTTAGGTTAGATTCGGAAATGAGGGCTACACCCCCGCCTTTCTTTTGAGGGCGCGCAACATGCGAGCTCACGAAGTTTGGAGGCGAAGCCTCATTTAGCGGTAAAAACTGATTTGGTTTTAACCAGGTCTCGCAAAGACCAATCATGTTAAGATTATGGTCTCTAATATGGTCATTAACTAACAAGGCTTTCGATGAAAGCGATCTAATATTTAAAAAAACGAGTTTCAGTAAAATAGGTCTATCTAAGTTATTCCGCGCAACAGGACTCCTGGTCATCATATTAAGGAGATTGCCTTGCCTAGGTCCCGGATTGTACCTCGAGCAACTATAAACGCGGCGGGAATTTCCGACGGTCGGAATCCGATAGTTATTTAAGAGCTTTCGAGTGCTATCATTGTGAGAGAACGGCTCGTCGTCGATAAAACCGACCGAGGAGGAATGCTTAAACCCATCATGTATTGTCACCTCAGTAGAAATTATATCAGTATGAGATGTAACAGCGTATGGTGTGTAGCGCTCAAATCTAGAAGAAAAGCTATGTGTGTTGTCTAAGTCTAGCATAGCGCTAGTTAGCTCTAGCCTTACAGACTCCATACCCTTCCTTACAGGCTCACTATTCGCCTGCAGCCCGACCTGCTCTAATATGAATAGTCATGGAAGGCTCAAACAATAATCTATGTTTCTAGAAAGAGTGATGGCGCCTTCCCAGTTAGGGTGAAGGCCGTCCATCCTCAGCAGGTCGGGTCGGCCCCAGAAAGAAGGCCAGTTATCTATAAACTGCAGTCCCTGCTCACTACAAAAACTAGCCAGCCACTTATTTAGCGAGAATAATCTACTAAACCTCTCATCATTGCCTCTCGCAGGCAAGGGGCCAGAGACAATTACTCGATGCCGACTCATCTTTCTGACGAGATCACAAGTCCTTGCTATGTTTTTCTTTGTGATCTCTGATTGCTTCATCCTAGTGTCATTGGAGCCAACGTGTATCACTATATCTGAATAGCTAGCGTTGCTTGCACTGCGCTGGTGTCTAGGTGTCTTGCGCGCTAGCTCCATAAGATTAGCTTCTATGTCGGGTGCTCTGGCCCCAGGAATACACATTACTGTGGCTGGATTTTCAAGCTTAATGTTGCGGGTAATGGAGTCACGTCTCACTAAAGTGCGGGAGCCAGGAGACCAAGGTGGAATGGAACTGCGATGTGTCTTAACAGCCTCGCCGCGATTAGCAAGCCGTTTACGGCCAATGCTAACCAGACTAGCAGGTTGGCTACAACCCGTGCTAACAGTCGTGTCCGCCACGTTTACGCTTACCACATTACTCTGCTCTAGCTGGCGGACACGTCCCTCTAGCAGGGAGAGTCTTTCCATGAGAATGGTGCAAGTGTTGCATGTGGTGGTGCACGAAACCATAGTTGCGTTTACTCGCCCGGTGGATAAAAGCGGAGGAAAAGATGTCGCGCCGAAAGTGACGTCCTGTCGCGCCGAAAGTCTACTATTTCAATACTTTTAACACTGCAGCATATTTTATCATTGCAGTACTTTTACCATTACAGTACTTTTATCACTGTAGTATTTTCTATCATTGCAGTATTTTCAATCATTCAGTAGTTTTTATCATTACAATGTTTCCCCCTCTGTATAATGGACAGGCATTAGGAGTGTTTCCTTACACTAGATACGTTTATACTGTGTATATTTGCATGCTTTTTATGAATGTCTGCTGCTAATGTTATACATTAACGGCTACATTACGCCGCCGCCTCGGTGTGATCTATATCTTTGCTGCTGTAACACTGCAAATTTCCCCATTGTGTGACTATTAAAGGACATCTTTATCGTTATCTTTAAAAACCTTGTGTTGGTGCTTGCAAAATAATTTTCCATAAGATTAAGATTGAACAAAATGGTGAAACAAAAATTTAAAAAGTAAATACTGTAACTATTAAACATTGAATACTAAATTATTCCTAAAACAGATCAATGAATCTTGAAATTAATAGTGAATTATTGTAGTTTAATAAATACTGAAACGAATAATGAAATATTACAGTACTTTAAATAAATACCGAAATCATTTTCAAACACAATAACAGTTAAGTAATAAAAGAGTGACATATTTTTATTTAAAATTCGCAATCACATCACAACCTGGTGAAAAACCCTGTAAAAAGGCAAATATGTTGACATAAAGTATCACTTTATCATGTCAACTGTTAATAATAGGGAAATACATTTGGAATACTATCCAACCAACAACATGGTGTCAGATGTGAAAACAAAACCAGCAACAAAAGTCAAATTCAATACATCTCTCAAGTTCATATTTGGGAACTAAAATGTTTGTTCATGTGCATACGGTTCAAATCGTACGTTTTTCCAATGTTTAGAAGATAACAATGATTTGCATCGCAAATGGCGACATCTGTCGGTGAGTTGGTGACAGTGCTCCACACAGCCAGCAGCCAATCATATCACAGCGGGGTGTGTCCTGCTCTTCCGCTTTAGTGCCGAACAGGAAATCCTTTCAGTGGGACTATGCCATCTTTCTTTCATCTCGTCGAACAAAGAGAAGCTCACGAGTTATCGCCAAGCAGAGATCAAGTGCAAATTTTTTGGAATTATCATTTGAAAATGTGTGCTAGAACGACACCCAAGTACAAAGAGGAACTTTCTGGAATAAAACAAGAGAACGAGCAACATCTTCAACTGCTGGGCGAAGGTTACAAGCAGCCTCGTGTTGTGCTACACAAAGCAGGTTTGTAGACGTCTTACTCTCATTTGCTTTGTAAAGAACGACTTTCTATCGTTAAAAATATGCATCACAACATTAAGTTGTTTGGGGAAATCGGTCAAGGTTATTGCCGTTTTATTTTTTAATATTGGGGGGGGGCTAGCAGAGAGAGGGTACACAGAGCTGAAGGAAGCAGGACGGCTGTAAAAATGAACAACAATGCCTGCTTTTTCCCTGGTGTCAGTCACCTTTATCTGGTGCAGTAAGCTATTTCAGTCAGCAGCAAATTAAGCTCTCCCAAAGGCCTCAGGGCATTTCAACCTGACACCTCATGTTTCAAAACTATGCTTACAGGTTAATAAAAGGTCACAAAAACATGGACCTCTTAAACAGGAAAACGTGAGTTCATTGGTAACAGAGTTGTGTCTATGCTGGCAGTTGAGCAAGAAGCCACAAAAAAACAGATAAACGTCTTGAGCCGTGTTTGACAGGAAACCGTTTAGCTCGCATTTAACAGAAGTGTGGCCCAAACATGTCTTGTAAGCTGAAACCGTTCGAACAACAGGAAGCGTGTGGACGGACGGGTGTGATAAAGTCAAAGTGTTCGTGTTTTTCCGTTCTTTATGAGTTTGCATATTCAAAATGCTTTGCTGTGCTTCAATAAAAGGCTGCACAGGAGTGGGAAAGCTATTCTCTTAGGCGGACTGCTCCTTGCAAGTGACAAAGACAACCTTGGCTGGGTGATTCATTTGTGCAGGCTTGTCTCGTTTTTGGCAAAAACTCTGACATATCTTGTTCAAGCAATTCCTTACGGAAGGAATTCTGCCTGACTCTAAAAAATGTGCACACTGCAGCGAAAACATCAATGGCGGTTAATCAATTTTAGTGGATAAAACACAAAATATTAAGTTTAAAAAAAAAAAATCAAGTACGTATTGGTCTTATTTATGAACTTTGTACTGGCTTGGTCGTGTGAGAGTCAATGAACCTCGGGTGGTCCTGCACAGTTTTGTGTACATGTGCGTAGTTTCACCTCATCCAAACATTTAAAATACATTGAATGCATCCATCCAGGGTTGCACGGATCTCGATCAGTGAACAAGCGCATGCTGCAAGGAATGCATCTGCATCTTTGGCTTACTATGGGCTTAAAAAGGGAGAACGTCACAACCCCCTTTTCTCCCAACAAGCCCAGGAGCATTTAGTTCTATCTCTTAATGCAAAAAGAAATACTTTTATTTTACTTGAAGGATTCCTATTCTATCAATGACATTATGTTGCGATGGCCCCCAGTGGTCTGCATCAATATGTTTGGGTCCCACAACAGGTGTTCCATCAGACGCACACAATAGCCTATGTGTGCTAACTTCAGCACGCTTCCAGAAACGTCTGTGACTATGTCAGGAATGAAATCGGGCCTTAGCCGCAACGTGCTTCCTTTTTAAATGCTCGTTTATCACTGTTGTGCTGCTAAAAGGAGGTTTACATCGTAGGACGTAATTTAGTGAAATGCCCCCATGGTCCGGTCCAAATCGGGGTCGCACGCATTGCTCCGTGTGCGGCGGGCACAAGTCAAGGTAGCATGGTAGAAACAATATAAGACAAAGTCGCCGCATGAGCTTTGACTTGACCAAACAAAATGTGTGTTTGTCTTTTTGTGTCCTACAGATGTCAGTGAATACTATCTCCGTTCTGTGAAGGAGGAGCCAGACTTGACTCACATCAAAAAGGAGGAGGAAGAGGAGGAGATCAACAAGTCACCAGTGAACATTTTCCCTAAAAAGACTGAAGATGAAAAAAAGGATGAGAGTGTGGGCAAAATAGGGGCGGAGCCTCCAAGCAGCACTTTAAGTCATCACGTGACAACAGAAGGTGATGAAGACCACTGGGGGCCATCACAAGCACATCATGAGGACACATCAGACGCTCATGACGATGATGATGAGGATGGGCAAGGCAAAGGTGAAAGGGCATGTCACACTGACTCATTCACTTCAAAGCTGTTTTTAAAAGGACACACAAGAACGCACAGTGGAGAAAAACCTTTTTCTTGCTCAGTTTGTGGCAAAAGCTTCTCTCAAAAGTCGCATTTAACAAACCACACAAGAACACACAGTGGAGAAAACCCTTTTTCCTGCTTGGTTTGTGGAAGATACTTCTCTAGAAAGTCAAATTTACAAATTCACACAAAAACACACTGTGGTGAAAAAACATTTTCATGCTCAGTTTGTGGCAAAAGCTTCTCTCAAAATTCAAGTTTAACATATCACACAAGAACGCACTGTGGAGATAAACCATTTTCCTGCTCAGTTTGTGGAAAATGCTTCTCTCAAAAGGCACATTTAGCAAATCACACAAGAACACACACTGGAGAAAAACCTTTTTCTTGCTCAGTTTGTGGTAAAAGCTTCTCTCAAAATTCAAGTTTAACAATCCACACAAGAAGACACAGTGGTGAAAAACCTTTTTCCTGCTCAGTTTGTGGCAGAAGCTTCTCTCATAGGTCAACTTTAACAAAACATAGAAGAACACACAGTGGAGAAAAACCTTTTTCCTGCTCAGTTTGTGGCAAAAGCTTTTCTGTAAAGTCAAATTTACGAAGCCACACAAGAACACACACTGGTGAAAAACCTTTTTCCTGCTCGGTTTGTGGCAAAAGCTTCTCTGTTAAGTCAACTTTAACACAACATAGAAGAACACACAGTGTGGAAAAACCTTTTGCCTGCTCAGTTTGTGCCAAGAGTTTCTCTCGAAAGTCACATTTACAAAGACATACAAGAACACACGGTGGAGAAAAAACTTTTTCTTGCTCAGTTTGCGGCAAAAGCTTCTATAGAAAGTTTGATTTAACAATCCACACAAGAATGCACAGTGGAGAAAAAACTTTTTCTTGCTCAGTTTGTGGCAAAAGCTTCTATCAAAAGTTTGATTTAACAAGGCACGCAAGAACACACAGTGGAGAAAAAATTTTTTCCTGCTCAGTTTGTGGCAAGCGGTTCTCTCGAAAGTCGCTTTTACGAAGCCACACAAGAACACACAATGGAGACAAGCCATTCAGTTGCAGCGTTTGTGCTAAAAAATTCTTTTCTAAAAACGGTGCCGAAAGACATGATTGTGCTGGTGAGAATTGCAGCGATCCTTGAAGCTTAAAAAAAGAAAACAAAAAACCGAAGGAACTGACTCTTTGTGGTAAGATGTAAATGTGATTTTGAATGAAATATGATAAATTTAATTTTGCAAAGCTCTTTTATTGGCACTAAGCCAATGGGGTTAGAGCCAGAATTATCAATGTGTTTGTGTGATGATTTTTTTGTGTGTTTACATCAAACATGTAAATAAAATTAATTGCCTTTGCCTGGAACAACATTTGTTAACATTATTCTTTTCCGTTGTGTTTTTGATTGTACCTAATGGAAAAGGTGTGAGAAGAAACGGTGCTTATGAAATCGGTGCCTTCCACAATCAATAAAATCACTTGTTCCACTTGCTCAACTGGCCTCCATTACGCAGTGTGAAAAGGTGAAAAACAGAACTTGAAGTTGAACTATAAAAAGAACAAGAAAGAGAAACGCAAGCAGTCTCAGTTTCTCTCAAAGGTTTTGGTATGTCAGGAGTTGGCAACTTGATGGCGACTAGAGTCAGCGCTGGTTTTCTCGCTGTGTTAGGCTGGCTCGTATATGTATGGTCCATTGAACAAAACTCAAACTCTTCAAATATCCCCTCACATACATTTAATATTACACTTTATGAATAAATTTCTGACTGGCTAAATACACTTTCTAGGTTGAGCTCTATCAATCGTTTGGGGTTTGTTGCTAAGCAGAATCTCACTTTGGAAAAACTATCATTTTGTCAAATATACCAAATATTTTTTTTCATGCTATATTGTATTTTTTATACATTGGATTATTTATATATTGAAATAGGAAAATATTAAAATTTAAAATTGGTAACCACATACAGCCTTACTTCAATTAATAATAATAGAAACATTTTATAAATATTGAACTAATTGAGAAGAGTCCTGATCTTGAAATAAATCTTGAATTATAAAAAATACTAAAAAAATAATTCAATAACCCGACCCTGGATGAGCGGCAGAAAATGGCTGGATGGATGGAATAATTTAAATTACACACATATTCAAAAGAACAAATATGTTAAGAAATATTCAAGAGTGAAATAAAAAGGTTTAAATTAATATTGATATAATTTAACATTAAAATAATTGAATATTGTATTATTACATAAGCAAGCTTAAATATACATTGAAATAAATTTTTAAAAAGTCGTGTATTATTAAATGGCCTAATTTAGATCTGGGAAGTAATTCTCTTTATGAAACTATGAAGGGACTGGAGCTCACAGAAGTGACCAGTCTTGGTTCTGAAGTTCCGATGTAACCAGATACTGCCCTGAGAGAAAATAGGCCTGAGCATTGTTTAGGGTGGGGGCAATTCTCTCGCCAGGTCAGTGACCTTCCAGGGTATGAGAGTAATTTAAGGTGGTCACGAGTAGACTGGTCATATCAACGGAGAGATGCATCTGGGGGACTTTTGGAGGGAAATCCCAAAGACTAGCGTGATGGGAATGCATACGCAACAAGGGAAAATTAGATATTCATGTCCGATTTGGGCATTCCCCATAAGAAGGGAATGTCTGAGAGGGGGCTCGCACGTTTTTGGGGAGACTTCTTTTGACATCAGCATGTGACGAGAATAAAATCTTTTTCGAACCAGTTGTTTTCCATCACCAATCCAGCCTTGCTCGGCTGCCTTCTTTATTTATCTAATTTATATATTTGTCTGTATTATTGTTGTATTGCACTGGAGAGGGGAGCCCTCTAATCTCGTTGCACACTTGAGTACAATGACAATAAAGGGATTTCTATTTCTATTTCTATTTCTATTTCTCTCCGGAAGGCAGCAAGGACCCACACTTCAAAGACAAAATATACGACATATTTAAAGAAAAACAATACGCAAATATTGAAATAAGTAAAGAATTGAATGAATAAACAACAAAGAAATAAATACCTTCTGGAAAATATCCTCATTTATCAACTTTTGTCAAAGCACAACATTTCGATCAGATTGAGTTTTTGCTTGCACATTCTTAAACAATCGTAAGTTTTTTTACTTTTACTTTTTAAGTTACTTCAGTGCATTTCACACCTGAGCCTTCAGTGAAGTCCAACTTTGTCCTACTTGAATAATCATCAAAATACCATCATTTATGACACCACGGCTGGACAAATAATATCCAGAAACACACTTACGCACCACTGAGTGAGTGTTGGACGATATAGCTTCTCTTGAAAGGTCCGACTTGAAAATGTCCTTGCAAGTGTGTCTGCAATTAAATCCACACTTTTCCCTCCTTCGGCCATTGTGGTTCAAAAAAAGCAAGAATATATTTTAGATTTTCGAACGGCCGCCAATTACAACTTTCGAGTGTGTTGATTCGGCATCGCGCTGCCCCCTCACGAGTGAGTATCCAATCATAAAACGCGTTCATCACCCTCAGCAAAAGGCCAGCGAAAAGGTTCACTGTAACCAACTCGTGATCTGATTGGCTGTCGCAACCGTCTAACAAGGCCGTGAAATTGAAAACCGACAACAATCAGCCAATAAAAACAAAGGGATGTTGTAGGCTAAAAGTGACAGCAAAGGGAAGACAACACAAATTAACGTTCACAATTGTGCCAAGTGGACTGGAGTCAACCCTTGGAGACAAGGCGTCTGAAGAGCTTGGATTGATAAAAAGAATTTGCCAAATCAACAGCAAGGATGTCAATATGAACAACAAAGTGTTGCAGAGTGAAGGTAGTAAGAGTATAGTGAACAAATACTTTTCTGTCTTCAAAGGTAGCGTACCTTGTCCTTACAAAATACAGCTCAAGGAAGATGCTAAACCTGTAGTACATGCCCCGAGAAGAGTTCCAGCCCCTCTCAAAGAGAGATTAAAAAAGGAACTGAGCAGAATGACACCGATCGGAGTCATAGAGAAAGTGGAAGAACCCACCGACTGGGTAAATTCCATCACGTGTGTTAAAAAGAGGAACTTCCCAGAGTTACGTGTTTGCCTCGACCCCAAAGATCTGAATGAGAACATTAAAAACGAACATTATCGGATTCCCAAGCGTGAAGAAATCCTGAGTGACATGGCAGGTGCTAAGTACTTTAGCAAATTAGATGCAACGCATGGATTTTGGTATTAATAACTGTGTTTGGTTTGCTTTTGTGAATAGTCAAGTCAAGTCAAGTCAATTTTATTTGTATAGCCCTTAATCACAGACAGTCTCAAAGGGCTTTACATAGCCACAATCGACATCCCCGATCTTAACCCCCAGGAGGGCAAGGAAAAACTCACAAAACCTCATTAGGGGAAAAGTGAGAAACCTTGAGAAGGGACCACAGATGGTGGAATCCCCCTTCCAGGATGACCAGGCTGCAATGGATGCCAACTGGGCAACATTTGACACATACAATGATGCTATGCGATAATAGATGAGATAATATAAGAGTCAATTGAATGAAGTGCTGCAGGAAGATGACTTCAGTGGACTGGGTCCTCATCCAGGGCCGTAATATCCATGGCAGCATATCCGAAGATGAGCCTTCGATCTTGTACCGGTCAGTTGGTGTAAATAAAGTGAATAAAGATTTTACAAAAAACGTTTGAGTAAATATTTATCATCTCATCAATATTTGCACAACAGAGTACTGAGTTTCGAGATCCTCACAATAATAATTCTCAAAATTATATTTCTTAGCAATTTAGCTTAGTTAAGGGATATTTTATTGACAATCTAACATCACTATACAAAGACAGAAAAAAATGGTGGGGGGGGCGCGAATCTTTTTTCTTCTTGGTAGGGGCGGGCGTGAAATAATTGAGAGGCATTGCTAGTATATGCAGACATTATATTCATACAATCTCGCAGCCCGAGTGAAACACAGCATTGTTGCAAGTTCGGGAGGAGAAACTTTAACGTCCCACTGCTCTTGCAGCAGCGGCTTCTCGGGGCAAAGGCGGAAGTGACGTCACAGTTTACTCGCCAATAATAATAATAATAATGCCTTTATTAGTCCCACAATGGGGAAATTCGAGATTCGCACCCAGGCCTCCTGGGGAGACTGGGTCCTGAACGCGGCGCCTTAGACCACTCGGCCATCCAGGCAGCCACGAGATTCGAACCCAGGCCTCCTGGGGAGACTGCGTCCGGAACGCGGCGCCTTAGACCACTCGGCTATCCTGGCAATGTGGCGTTATTTTAGTTATTTTGTTAATTTTTTTTATCAACCGAATTAAAATATTATATAAAATATATATTAAAATAGAACAGACATGGGTAAAAACAAACACAGAGGCAAAGAAATATATTTGAAAAATACGTGCTTAAAGCATGACGTCATAAGCAAGCGCGCAGCTTCCGAAGGACCTCGACCACATCCACACCGGAACAAAAACAGTCCACCGCTAAATTCTTCTGATTTAGTGTGGAACTAACTGTAAATTTCTCACAGAATGTCCAGTGCTGCTCTAAAGGACTACGACATAATTCATTAAGTCTTTGTGTCCCGATAACCTCATCTTCGCGCGTTGATGCTTTTCGGCGTAGTTAGCTTAGCTTGTTAGCTTGCTAGCCGCTAACGAAAAGAGGCACATCGCCAAGCAGAGATCAAGTGCGGATTTTTTGGAATTATCATTTGAAAATGTGTGAAAGAACGACACCCAAGTACAAAGAGGAACTATGTGGAATAAAAGAAGAGAACGAGCAACATCTTCAACTGCTGGACGAAGTTTGCAACCAGCCTCGTGTTGTGCGACACGAGGCAGGTTTGTACACGTCTTACTCTCATTTGCTTTGTAAAGAACGACTTTCTATCGTTCGAAAAATGCATCACAACATTAAGTTATTTGGGGAAATGCGTTTAAGGTTATTGCCGTTTTATTTTTAAATATTGCCTTTTACTATCCGGTTCGCTGAACATTTGTTTATGGCAAATTAAATCAGTGCAGAAATTAAATGCCAATAACCATTAGCGGGGGGTAAACTCCGTGTTTTTTTTTCTCAGTTTAAAATTTGAACTGATTATTTAACATTTTACTTATTCCGGTTTTTAAATGTTGTGAAAGAAATTAAGTTTGTCATGTCATCATGTTTCAAAACTATGCTGACAGATGGAGTGTATTTTTATTTCCACTGTTGGAGTTGAGCCACCGAGAAAATGAGAAACATTTAGTAAATGAATCTTAAAAGCCAAACTTACTCCAATGCGTGTTCGTTTTTTGTACTCAAGAAGAATAGGGTCAAATAAAGACTTAACAACAACTGAATAGAGTTCCAATATTTAGTTTCTTCAATTTCTGGCGTTCAGGAAATAGTACAAATACAGATATCTGGGCAGCTTTTTCTTAATCTGACGAGAAACTGTACTCAAGACGAGTACTATCGAAAAATGGCGCGCTGATCTCAGCCCAGCCTCACATTTTATAGGAGGTTTTTTTATGTCAAGGGTCATGTAGGTTGAATCGGTCGTCCTTTCTCCTTCCCCCCGGCCCGGTCCACGTTCCAGGTCCAAGGCTGACCTTCTCAGGCAGTCTCTCCGTCTCTCCTGCTCACATTCCCCTGCAATCTCGTCAGTGTACAGATTGTGTGGTGTATGTTTTCCCCAGGTCAAATTGTTGTGTTTTTGGTGTTCTTTATAGTGTCCCTGCGACGTCCTCCCCGGCCCAACTTGATGTTTGTATCTTCTATGGCCTATGTGGAGAATGTGTTTAGTCGTATTTGTCCATGAAGTGCTATCTGGGGTGTCATCAGTTTGACCTGAGCAGACTGAATCTGCTTGTTCTGAATGAGAGTGTGGGTCATGAAAATACTATGTGTGCAATTTTGAGGTCTTACATTTAAACTAAGTCATATCAATTTAGCATATGAATGCATCAGTAAACACCATGACTACAATCCCAGTCAATCTTATCGATGCACTGTACTTCTACTTTCATTTGATAAATGCTTTTTGTTTAATCAATGTTTAACATATTCAGTAAATATGAACCTGCTAAATTAAATAATTGACCTTCTGTCCCGTAAGTGTTTAAAATAATGCCAGCAATCGTAATACAAACCTTCAATATTCATGTCCGGTGTGGCCATTCCCTATAAGAAGGAAAGGCCGGAGAGAGGGGACACCTTTCCCTTTTTGCTTTTTGGGGAGACTTCTTTTGACATCAGCACGTGACAAAAATAACCAAAATGGCTGTGTCAGAGAATTTTTTTCCATCACCAATTCTGCCATGCTCTGCGACCTGTCCGGAGGGAAGCAGAGCCAGACCCACACATCAACAACAAAATATACCACATTTTTGGCGTCACAAACAGGATTCTTGCTCCATTGAGGGTCTCAGGGTGCTGGGGCGCAGGCGTTCAACAGCCGGCCGGCTGAACTTCAGGTGAGATGCTTTTACTCACAATGGGTGTTGTGCGCCTGTGTCCAAGCGGTCGGGGCTTTTGGGGTCGTTAAAGAGAGCTTGTGCGTGGGTCTGCTGGCTGATTGGTCGTGGAAAATGTCCCTGTGTTAGTTTCAATTATTGTTTTAACAAGAGGCCTCTATCATGACTGATTAATACATTAAAAGATGTCAAAGTAACCGCACTGTGAAAGAACATACAAAAATGTATAAAAAAATAAATAAATAAATGAAAAAAAATAATGAAAGGAACTATGTAAATGGGGACTAGCGCGGGAGAAATGTGCAGAGGATAAAGAAAAGAAAGGTCTAGTGGTTAAAGAAATGAGAAATAAGAAGTGTAAAATTATAGCTATAAACAACATAGTTGTGAATAAGCTCAGTTTGAGCACAGACCCAGGCCAGGGTGTAAATTTTAGCGGGAAAATTATGAGCTGGAAATAGAAATAATGAAAAGAAGCGCGCTTCCACGTATCGTATTGGGCACTTTGTGGCATGGAACACAGTAAGGATCGAGGCGTACCGTTGTGTGGAGGGCCTGGGGCTGAGCCGACAGTTTCGCTGGTACGTAGCAAGAGATACGCTGTTCAGATACGTACCCTGTGATTACTCGTGTTCTGGTCGGATAATTCTGTCAGGGTCTTGCCAGCGAAACGCTGGGAAGAAGGTGGCAGGACTCTCCAAACGCGGACACAGGAAAATCAGTTTAACAAAGAGTGTTTATTGATTCACAATAGTGGAAGTCCAATCATCAATTAAGGCAAATATATCTATCTTAGCATTACATCCGTCGATAAATCAGGAGAAAACACAAAGCTCTGGCGGAGAAAAGCTCACACCAGGAAGGAGATAAACGACGGAACGAAAAGCGCTTGCACCGGCAAGGAAAAGGAAAAACGATCAACATAAATAGCTTGCCAAAAGGGCAAGAGGGAAAACCAATTGGAGAAAACGAGGAACAAAAAGAGACCGAGCAATAGCTGGCAAAACGTGGAACACAAAGAGATCCAAGAGCAAAAATGCATGAACAAGAGAACAATCGATACCAGGGTCATGAACGTGAGCAGTGCAGGAAAATTATCCGACGCCGGGCAGTCAGTGTAGGTGGCTTAAATAGTGTGTGTAATTAGTCAGTGGGTGGATGTCAGGTGCGGCGCCGGTGGGCTGGTCTCCCACTCGTGATGACGCGGGCGGAGTCGGTTGTCGGAGGAGACGCCTCTGCTCAGCTGAGAAACATAAACAAAAGTGCACATGGCAGGGAGGTGACGAAAACAACAACAAAACAGGCGTGACCGGCACGGGTCACGACAACCGGGGGAAGCAGTTAATCCAGCAGCCGACGCATGCAGCTCCCATTGCGTCTGCTCTTGCCATTTCCGCTGCTCCTGGGCCAGGTTCTGGTGACGCAGTGCCACAGCAGGCTTGTTGTCCGCACCTGCCGGTCAACAAGGTCACGTAACAGAAGTAGGGGTGGTTATAGACATGGGTTGTGAGTGGGGCGTGCTCTTGCTGTGGGGCGTGGGGTCACTGGGTGATGAGCGGTCCAAACCGAGCCACTTCCTGAAATGTGCCATCCTGTGGTCCAGCGCCATGCCAGTCACAAAGAGCTCCACTAGCACGGGGGCGCCATCGCTACGCCCTCCTCCGACAACGCTTCTATGGCTTCCAAATGCACACTTGACGCCTCAACCCGATTGGGACCACATTCCACGATAGGGGTGCCCGCGGAGCCTCCGCATTCAAGGACTCGCAGGTCTTGGCATTCCGTTGACGACTGATGGACAACAGTTTTTGATGGTGGAACAAGATATTCCACGCTTTGCAAGCTCCCTCTGCATATCCCAATGAGCAACAACACTGTCACCCTTGTGGGACTCTTGAGATTGGCCGAGTCACTGCCATGGTCCGAACCCGCACCTGTGAAACACTGGAATTCGAGTGGGACTGAATTTCCAGAAGGGACTGAATTTGACTGTGCACTTCCGCCGGGGGAAGCATATGTTGTCCTCCGTTCCAGCAGATTAGGCAGCTCTGAGACCAGGGTGGTGTTTCAGCACCCATTACGAATTCCTCTGTTATGGAACATTTTCCGAATTTCTCAGCACTGTGGTAGACAATGAATGGGTCACTCTGAAGCGAAAGCTCTGTTTGCGTCTCTGCCAGAGGGGTCGTGGACCCGGGGTCTCACTGACGTTGTGCTCTGCTCCACAGCGTCTCCAATTTGTTTTTGCTATATCTGCGCCTTCCCCATTTGACAGAGTTAATGCCGGCACACCTTGGGGGCAAAGGGGGGCATTCCGGCCATAATGGCTGGGATGAGGACTGCACTGCTCTTGGTGCCCTCCACATCCTGGAATGGACTCTTTCCTGTGGAAAATGGATTTCATTGGCATCTCTGGTGCTCAATTTTTGTGTGGAGTGTGTCTGCTTGTTGTATTTCAGGTGAAGTGTAGATGGAGTTGGATGCAGACTGGAATCTCACTTGGAGCAAGCGACGAGGAGGACTCCTATGAGGGTCATAGGATGTGGACGTGATAATCTGAAACAATACTGTTTGCAAGAGCTCGTCGGTGACGAGGGGTTGGCAGCTCTCGAGCGAGACGATGCCATGGGATTCTCACGCTGGAGCGTGGCCTCAACTATGTTTTTGCATATCATTTGACTCGTGTTTGTGTTTTGTATGTTAATGTGTCTTGTCCTATCATGCTTTTATTACGCTGTGGATTTATTCTGTTCTGTAACGGTGTTCCTTCATCCTACTTGCCTTGTGGATGCAGGTTCACTAGAAAGTGTTAGCAAGGATCTCCCTCTTTTCCCCCACTCTTTCGAAGGGGGTTGGGGGGGGGGTTCACCCGAGGTTTGGAGAAGCTTTGATGCCTCCATATGGACTGCACTGGAAATTGTTAGTCTGACTGCCGGTTTGCTTAAAGATCTATCATTGCGGGGGGATCTCCTTCGTGACCGAGGTGGTTGATTTGGGATTTTTTTGAATTATTGCTGGCTTTATGTGTGGTCCTGCGGGAGGTGTTAGAGTGACACCAGGGAGCAATTTGGCCTTACACTTAGTTTTCCAATTTAAACTACCTTTATGTAGCATGCCTTGAGCATGATTTAGGTTTTAGTCAATTAGGTTTCCCAAATTTTAGGCAATGGATTCATATAAAAGGTTGGAATGGGATTTTTGGTGACATGCTGGTGTCGTTTTTGCTTTATCAGGACAAGATTGCCTCGAGGGGGGAAATATGTAGTGTATTTTTTTATTCACTCTTATGAACATTTTAGTAATTCTCTTAAATAACTATGAGGGAATTGGAGACTAAAGAAGTGACCAGTCTTTGTGTTGAAATTCCAATGTAAACGAGATACTGTCCCAGAGGACAAAAGGTGTGGAGCACTCGAGGTGATAGAAGCAGTCAAGATGGCACCGGAAGGCCACTTCAAAGAGCAACCACATCTGCTCTCGCCGTAGGGAGCTTTGGGGGCAAAATCGAAGACTAGTACAATGAGAATGCATATGCAACAAGGTAAAGTTAGACATTCATGTCCGGTTTGGCCATTCCCGATAAGAAGGAAAGTGAGGGGACACCCTTTCCCTTTTCTCTTTTTTGGGGAGACTTCTTTTGACATCAGCATGTGACGAGAATAAAATCTCTTTCGAACCAAAATGGCTGTGTCAGAGAGGTTCTTTCCATCACCAATTCTGTCATGCCCAGCGACCTGTGCGGAGGGAAGCTGAGCCAGACCCACACATCAACAACTAAATATACCACACAGGTTAATAGAAGGTCACAAAAACATGGACCTCTTAAACAGGAAAACGTGAGTTCAGCGGTAACAGGGTTGTGTCTATGCTGGCAGTTTAGCAGGAAGCCACAAAAACCGATGCACGTCTTGAACCGTGTTTGACAGGAAACCGTTTAGCTCGCATTTAACAGAAGTGTGACCCAAACATGTCTTGTAAGCTGAAATCGTTCGAACAACAGGAAGAGTGTGGACGGGTGTGATGAAGTCAAAGTGTTCATGTTTTTCCATTCTTTATGGTTTGGCATATTCAAATTGCTTTGCTGTGCTTCAATAAAACGCCGCAAAGGAGCGGGAAAGCTTTTCTCTTTGGCGGACTGCTCCTCGCATGTGACAAAGACAATCTTGGCTGGGTGATTTATTTGTGCAGGCGTGTCTCGTTTTTGAAAACTTCTTTGACAAATCTTGTTCAAGCAATTCCTTCTGGAATGATTCAATCTGACTCTAAAAACTGTACACACTGGGGCAAAATGATCAATGGCGGTTGATGAATTTTCGTGGATATAACACAAAGGATTACGATTTTTAAAAAATCAAGTACGTGTTGGTCTTATTTATGAAAATTTTACTGGCTCGGTCAATGAACCTCCGGTGGCTCTGCACTGTTTTGTGCACATGTGCGTAGTTTCACCCCATCCAAACATTTAAAATACATTTAATGCATCCACCCAGGGTTGCACGGATCTCATCAGTGAACAAGCAGATGCTGTAAGGAATGCATCTGCATCTTTGGCTTACTATGGGCTTAAAAAGGGAGAATGTCACAACCCCCTGTTCTACCAGGGCCCCTTTAATTCTTTCAGGTATCCAGATTATAATGGAACCAAAAAGTACCCACGATGAAACTACAGTGGAACCTCGGTTCTCGACCATAATCCGTTCCAGAACCCTGTTCGAAAAGCAAATTGTTCGAACACCGAAACCATTCCTTTGCTGCTTGCACTGACTTTCTTTGGAGGCATGATTAGGGGCTAAAACACTTCGTACACCTATATAAAACACGAGAGCAAAACGCAGCACGTCCGCACGCGACAACAGTTGGTCACGAAGAGAGAGAGAGAGCGATCTACACCCGTACGCCGCTCAGCATCCCACCCTCGCGTGCGCACTCACGCGTCGTACCGGCGTTCGAACTCCGAGGTTTGTTTGAACTGCGAAGCAAGAATTTCTCTTTTTTTTGTTCGAACTCCGATTAGTTCGACCTCAGAGTCGTTCGAGAACCGAGGTTCCACTGTATCTCTGAATGCAAAATGAAAAACTTGTAAAGATATTTCACTTGAAGGATTCCTATTCTATCAATGACATTATGTTGCGATGGCCCCCAGTGGTCCCCATCAATAAGTTAGGGTCCCACAACAGGTGTTCCATCAGACGCACACAATAGCCTGTGTGTGCTAACTTCAGCTCGCTTCCAGTAACGTCTGTGACTCTGTCCGGAATGAAATTGGGCATCAGCCGCAACGTGCTTCCTTTTTAAATGCTCGTTTATCACCGTTGTGCTGCGAAAGGGAGGTTTACATCGTAGGACGGAATTTTGTGAAGTGTCCCCATGGTCCGGTCCAAGTTGGGGTCGCACGCATTGCTCCGTGTGCGGCAGGCACAAGGCAAGGTAGCACGGTAGAAACAATATTAGACAAAGTCACCGCTTGAGGTTTGACTTGACCAAACCAAATTTGTCTATTTGTGTCCCACAGACGTCAGTGAAAACGATCTCCGTTCTGTGAAAGAGGAGCCAGACTTGACTCACATCAAAAAGGAGGAGGAGGAGATCAACAAGTCACCAGTGAACGTTGTCCCTATAAAGACTGAAGATGAAAACAAGGATGAGAGTGAGGACAACAGATGGGCGGAGCCTACAAGCAGCAGCTCAAGTCATCACGTGAGAACAGAAGATGATGAAGACCACTGGGGGCCATCACAAGCACATAATGAGGACACATTATCAGATGCTCATGATGATGATGATGGGCAAGCCAAAGGCGAAAGGGCATGTCACACTGACTCATTATCTTCAAAGTTGTCTTTAAAAGGACACAGAAAAACACACAGTGGTGAAAAACATTTTTCCTGCTCAGTTTGTGGCAAGAGTTTCTCTCGAAAGTTTGATTTAACACGCCACACAAGAACACACACTGGAGAAAAACCATTTTCCTGCTTGGTTTGTGGTAAAAGCTTTTCTCAAAAGGCACATTTAACAGAACACACAAGAATACACAGTGAAGAGAAGCCTTTTTCCTGCTCAGTTTGTGGCAAAAGCTTTTCTTTAAAGTCATATTTAATAAAACACACAACAATACACAGTGGAGAAAAACATTTTTCCTGCTCAGTTTGCGGAAAAAGTTTCTCTCAAAAGTCACATTTAACAGAACACACAAGAACACACAGTGGAGAGAAGCCTTTTTCCTGCTCAGTTTGTGGAAAACACTTCTCCAGGAACTCAAGTTTAACAGAACACACAAGAACACACAGTGGAGAAAAACCTTTTTTCTGCTCAATTTGTAGGAAAAGTTTCTCTCAAAAGTCACGATTAACAGAACATACAAGAACACACAGTGGTGAAAAACCTTTTTCCTGCTCAATTTGTGGAAATAATTTCTATCGTAAGTCGCATTTAATAAAACACACAACAATACATAGTGGAGAAAAACCTTTTTCTTGCTCAGTTTGTGGCAAAAGCTTCTCTCAAAAGTCTAATTTAACAATCCACACAAGAAAACACAGTGGAGAAAAGCCTTTTTCCTGCTCAGTTTGTGGAAAATGCTTCTCTCAAAAGTATAATTTAACAAGCCACTTAAGAAGACACAGTGGAGAAAAGCCTTTTTCCTGCTCAGTTTGTGGCAAAAGCTTCTCTGGAAAGTTTAATTTAATAGAACACACAACAACACACAGTGGAGAAAAACCCTTTTCATGCTCAGTTTGTGGCAAAAGCTTCTCTGGAAAGTCAACATTAACAAAACATAAAAGAATACACAGTGGTGAAAAACCTTTTTCCTGCTCAGTTTGTAGGAAAGGTTTCACTCAAAAATCAACTTTAACAAATCATAGAAGAACACACGGTGGCGAAAAACCCTTTTCCTGCTCAGTTTGTGGAAAGAGTTTCTATCGTAAGTCGCTTTTAACGAACCACACAAGAACACACAGTGGAGAAAAGCCATTCAGTTGCAGTGTTTGTGCTAAAAAATTCTTCACTAAACAAGGTGCTGAGAGTCACAATTGTGCTGGTGAGAATTGCAGCAATCCTTGAAGCTTAAAAAAAAACGATGTAAATGTGATTTTGAATAAAATATGATAAATTTAATTTTGAAAAGCTTTTTTTATTGACATTAAGCCAATGTGATCAGTGCCAGAATAACCATTGTCTCTGAGTGATGATGAGTTGTTTTGTTTTTATATCAAACATTATCAATGAAATTAATTGCCTTTGCCTGGAACAACATTTGTTAACGTAATGCTTTTCAGTTGTCTTTTTAATCCTAATGGAAAAGGTGTGAGATGAAACGGTGCTTATGAAATCGTTGCCTTCCACAATCATCAATAAAATCACTTGTTCCACTTGCTCAACTGGCCTTCATTACGCCGTGAAAAGGTGAAAAACAGATCTCGAAGTTGAACTATAAAAAGAACAAGAAAGAGAAACGCAAATAGTCTCAGTTTCTCTCAAAGGTTTTGGAATGTCAGGAGTTGGCAACTTGATGGCGACTGGAGTCAGCGTTTATTTGTCACCCCGAAGGAGATGATTCGCATCACGCTGTTCGTTGCTGCTGCTGTCTTAATTGAACCCTGGAGGTCACCTGCCAGCGTCCTGAATTTCACCGGCAGATCTTCAGCTATCCCACGTCTGACCCCAAATTGTTGTGGAATTTTCAGCAGTAAGGGAAGATCAATGAGATAGTCTGGAAAATAAATTGTCTTTTGGGTCAGTCTGCAGAGTGATCTCAGTGGGAGAAGTGCGTGGGAAGATACTGATGCACACAGGAAGATGAAGATTTATTTGACAGTGTAATCTTAAAACAGAGATATTTTTTCTGCATTGAGCATACTTATCAGTCAAAGTCGTGTTGTACAAGAAGCGAAAGGCACTTTCTCAAAAGCAGGTGGCCACAATAAATAACAAAAACCTTACTTGCTAAATAGTTTTCCATAACATTAAGATTGAACAAAATATTGACACGAATATTTAAAAAGAAACGATTAAACATTGAATACTAAATTATTACTAAAACAGTTGAATGAATCTTGAAATAATAGTGAATAGGCGTAGTTTAATGAATACTGAGACGAATAATGAAATATTTCAGTGCTTATATCAACACTGAAATCATTTTTAACACTCTAATATTTAGATAATAAAACAGTGACGTATTTTAATTTAAAATTCGCAACAACGTCGCTGGCGAAAAACCCTGTAAAGAGGCAAAGGTGCAAACATGTTGACATAAAGTATCACTTAATCATGTCAACTGTTAATAATAGGGAAATACATTTGGAATACTATCCAACCGACGACATGGTGGCAGATGTTTTAACAAAACCAGCAACAAAAGTAAAATTCAATACATCTGTAAAGTTCATATTTGGGAACTAAAATGTTTGGTCAAATGCATACGGTTTAAATCTTTCGTTTTTTCTTTTTTCAAATCGTACGTTTTTCCAATGTTTAGAAAAAGATAACAATGATTTACATCGCAAATGGCGACATCTGTCGGTGAGCGGTGACAGTGCTCCACATGGCCAGCAGCCAATCATATCACAGCGGGGTGTGTCCTGTTCTTCGGATTTCGTGCGGAACAGACTGCAGTTTTCACGCAGGAAATCCATTCAGCGCTACTTTAAAAATCGATGCCATCTTTAATTCGTCTCGTCGAACAAAGAGAAGCTCACGAGTTATCGCCAAGCAGAGATCAAGTGCGGATTTGTTGGGATTGGCGTTTGAAAATGTGTGCAAGAACGACACCCAAGTACAAAGAGGAACTTTGGGGAATAAAAGAAGAGAACGAGCAACATCTTCAACTGCTGGGCGAAGTTTGCAACCAGCCTCGTGTTGTGCCACACGAAGCAGGTTTGTACACGTCTTACTCTCATTTGCTTTGTAAAGAACGACTTTCTATCGTTAAAAATATGCATCACAACATTAAGTTGTTTGGGGAAATGCGTTCAAGGTTAATTGCCTCTCTCATGTCTTGAATAGACAATGTTTCACAAGTTTAAGTCAAAGATTTTGAATTTGTTCACCTTTCCTCCTAAGCAAGTATATTATTTTTGTTCTCTTGGTGCCGTTGGAATTTAACTCTAAGACTGTAGCATAACTTTTACCAAATTATTCAAATTAATTATCTGATTCCATTAATGATTAACCAAACATGACCGACATTCATCCAACAATTATGCGCGCTCGTTTTGAGAGAAAGACGACCAGGAAGCCGGCAACTTCACACAGGAGCCGATTTATTCCTCACAGGAGATCTAGTACAAAAGCCCTCTCAACACAGTTCTGCGCGCCTCTGTACCCAACAGAAGACAAAGTTTTGTTACCTCTTTTGGATTTCACCTGGACGGGTAGTATTGATAACACACAGTCCTGTTTACCGGTCCCAGTCAAGCCACTGTGGATTGAATTGACACCACAGCACCGTCTCTGACACTTTCTAAATCAACATCGGCCAGTGTTGAACTTATTTGCTTCGTTTGGGAATAAATATGCAACAAGGTAGGGTGCTTCTTATTGCATACTCTACACACCAAACGTCCTTTGCATTCTCTGCTTCTGTGCCCAATGCACAAACAACCAAAGCACATTCCTTTTTCCTTCAAAAAAGACATCTTTTCGACTTGCGTCTTTTTATCCAATAGAAGGCAAACATCCAAAGAATGTCCAGCTCCACAAAACAAGCATGCCTTTACAGGTAAGTTCTTCTCCATTTTATTTACAGGCTCCATTTTCTTTTCCACATGTAGTGGCAAAGCTACTCCCTTTAGCTTTGGTACCAGTCCGAAAAGTCACAGGATTAAACTCTCTTTTTCCTGTTGCAGGTAAATCTTGTATATCTCCAAAGAGAGGATCACATGCAATCTTAACTTGCTTCTCCACAAACTCCACAATGTCATGAAATGTGGCTCTGCGATGGTACGTTTCTTGCAGATGGCAGACCACACTTCTCCACTTATCTCTAAGCTCGTAAGGCAGTTTTTTAACCATAATTTGCATATTGGTGGGCACGTTTAGGTCACCTACAGAATCTCCCGTTGAATTACAGCATTCACGAAGCAATAAACTGTTGGCCTGCATCGCCTTGAGATTTTCTCCCTTTATCAAAGGCCATGAAAGTACCTTGTCCATGTATGCAGAAGCTACTTTAAACGGATCTCCAAAATGTTCTTGTAGCAAAGCCTTCGCTTTAATTAATCCACGAGAAGGTGGCAGATGTTGACAGCTTCGGACCAGATCCAGGGACTGGCCTCTGGTATATTGCTCGAGGTAGTACAAACAGTCCTTGTGATTAGGAGTTCTTTCTTCGATGTTGTGTTCAAAGGCTCTTATGAAACTTAGGTATTGTAATGGATCTCCATCAAAAACTTGCAAATCTCGTTTGGGTAACAGCAAAAGTAATTGTTTGAAAAGTGAAGATGTTATTTCATTTTGCTTCTCCAGTGCTGTAAGCAAACGATCAGATGTACTATCGGTTGTTGGTGAAGCTTGGTCACTCTGTATTGTTGGAATAGTTTCACGTTGTACACCTGCTGGTAGTGATGACAGACCGGCCCCAGTTAAGACAGAATGAAGCTCAGGTTGAGGATACACTTTGGGTCTGACAGTAGCACCTCCTGTTGAAATTATGTACGGCTTTCAAGCAACAATTCCAGCTCTCCCTTGCTGCCGTGGGAGTCGGAAACAGAACGGACGAAAGAAAAATAGCCCTTTTGCGAACCAATGCCGGAGCCGAGGCCATCGAGGTATTCAATGAACCCGAAGATAAAGACAAGTTTGAAAAGGTCCTACAAAAATTTGATCAACACTGTCTAGCTAAGAAAAACGGAACTTATGAGAGATACGTGTTTCGTTCAAGACTCCAACAGCCCGGTGAGTCCTTTGACAATTTCCCCACTGATCTTAAAATTAAAGCTTAGTCTTGTAACTTTGGTGATCTGAAAAACTCAATGATAAGGGATCAGACTGTGTTCGGGACGAACGAAAAGAAACTAAGAGAGAGGCTGTTGAGGGAAGCCGACCCAACATTGGAAAGTGCAATAAAGACTTGCCAAGCTAACGAGCTAGCAAAGCAGCACGTGCTAACTTTCCAAGCAGCGCCATTTTATGAAAAAACAGAGTCCGTGAAGGCAGTGACGAGCAAAGGTAAACTGCGATTCAAGAAAAAGACCAAAAACAATGAAAATGATCAAGCTCCATTCAGCTGTAAAAAGTGTGGAGGAATGCACGAGCCAAAACGGTGTCCTGCATTTGGGAGAACATGTGCTAAGTGTAAAAAGCAAAATCACTATGCTAAGATGTGCAACACCAAGAAGAAAGTGCACACCGTGCAGGAAGACACAGATGATAGTGATGACCTTAGTGACACTTTTTTCATCAAAATCGTGTCATATGACGAAAGCGATGTGCAACAACAAACTAGAGGAGACCCAGAGCAAGCTGTTAATGCAGTAAAAGAAGATAAATGGATTGCACCACTGCTTGTCAATGGGACACTATTTGCTTTTAAAATTGACACAGGAGCAAAAGCAAACAAAATTAATGAAAAAGACTTGAAACTACAACCGGAAAGAGTCACAGACAAGCCCGTGAAATTGTAAACCTACAACAATCAGCCAATAAAAACAAAGGGATGTTGTAGGCTAAAAGTGACAGCAAAGGGAAGACAACACAAATTAACGTTCACAATTGTGCCAAGTGGACTGGAGTCAATCCTTGGTGACAGGACATCTGAAGATCTTGGATTGGTAAAAAGAATTTACCAAATCAACAGCAAGGATGTCAATAAGAAGAACAAAATGTTGAAGAGTGAAGGTAGTAAGAATATTGTGAACAAATACTTTTCTGTCTTCAAAGGTAGCGTACCTTGTCCTTACAAAATACAGCTCAAGGAAGATGCTAAACCTGTAGTACATGACCCGAGAAGAGTTCCAGACCCTCTCAAAGAGAGATTAAAAAAGGAACTGAACAGAATGACACCAATAAGAGTCAGAGAGAAAGTGAAAGAAAATTCCATCACGTGTGTTAAAAAGAGAAACTCCCCAGAGTTACGTGTTTGCCTCGACCCCAAAGATCTGAATGAGAACATTAAAAGAGAACATTATCAGATTCTCAAGCGTGAAGAAATCCTGAGTGACATGGCAGGTGCGAAGTACTTCAAATTAGATGCATCGCATGGATTTTGGCAGCTCAAGCTGGACACCGAAAGCAGCAGGTACACCACCTTCAACACACCATTTGGGCGTTTCTGTTTTCTGAGACTGCCATTTGGCATAAAGTCTGCGCCTGAGATCTTTCACAGAGCTATGGAGTCAATCATAGAAGGTCTGGAAGCAACCCGTGTGTTCATTGATGATTTGGTTGTTTGGGGAAACACGGAACAAGAACACAATGAAAGACTTGAGGAACTGCTACAAAGAGTTAAAATGAATGGACTTAAACTAAAACGAGAGAAATCTCTAATCTCGTTGCACACTTGAGTACAATGTCAATAAAGGGATTTCTGATTTCTGAAATGTCTGTTTGGAGTTACAGAATTGACACAGCAGATGGAGTGGTGCCAGACAGAACCAAAGTGCAAGCAATGCTGGACATGCCAGCTCCAACTGAGAAAAAAGGACTTCTGCGAGCAATGGGGATGATAAACTTCCGGGGCAAGTTCATTCCAAACCTCTCTTCAAGTCAAAGTCCCTAAGAGAGCTGCTGCATCACAACGTAGTCTTTGAGTGGACAACAAAACATGACAAAGAATGGCAAGATCTAAAGAGAACTGTAACAACTGAGCCAGTCCTTTCCTACTTTGATCCATCAAAACCAACCAAAATTTCCACGGATGCGTCGAAAGATGGGCGAGGTGCCGTACTGCTGCAAAAGGCGAGAGACACATATGCATCCAGGTCAATGTCAGCGACTGAAAAATGCTATGCTCAGATCAAAAAGGAGTCACTGGGTTTAGTGTTTAGATGTGGCAAATTTCACACGTATGTTTATGGACTGCCCACGTTCATAGCAGAGACTGATCATAAGCCACTGATTTCAATTAGGAAGCAAAATCTCAATGACATGACGCCCAGAATTCAACGCATGATGATGACGTTGCAGCGCTATGATTTTGAGCTAATATACACGCCTGGAAAATACATTGTGCTTGCTGATGCGTTATCCCGAGCGCCGCACCCTAACAGTGACATCAAGGACTGCGTTACGGCGGAGGAGGCTGAGGCTCACATCAACACTTCAAGCCCTTTATACCGACAGGCAAATGGGCAGGCTGAGAAGGGAGTGCAAATCATCAAGAGACTGCTAAGGAAGGCCAAGGATGATGCATCTGATCCTTACCTTGCCCTATTGAGTTACAGAGCTGCACCTCTGGAGTGGGGTGCTTCTTCGCCTGCTGACCTACTCATGTGCCGTAAGCTTCGCACCACGCTTCCACAAATACCACAAGGACATGACCACAACATTTGGATTGAAAAGAAGAGAATGCTCAAACTCAAACAGAAAATTGCATATGACAGAGCTCCAAAACATCTGGAACCTCTTTCTGAGAAAGACACTGTAAGGATCGATGGACCTAATTGTTGGGACAGAAAAGTGACTGTCCTTATCGAAGCCGGACCGAGATCTTACATTGTGGAAACAAAGCATGGACAAAGAGTGAGGAGGAACAGGAGGAGTCTTCTGAAGGTTCCCGAGGACTGTGAGAAATCTTCTGATAAGGCTGAGGCTGCAAAGCAGGTGGATACATCGAAGGAGCACAGACCTCAACCACCAGCAACTTCTGGGATGACTGAACCTCTTCGAAGATCAACAAGAGTTAGACGACAACCGGACAGGCTGATTGAAAATGTTTAATGTTGTGTTATTGTTACTAAAATTGTTGTAGAGCTGCTTGTTGTCAGAAAAAAAATGGGTAGATATTGAAAAGAAGTGAAAATAATTGCGAACAAAACAAAATTATTATAATAATAATTATAAAATAAAAAATGTTTATTAAAAAAAAGGCATAGGCATTGATTAACGTTTGAAAGGGAGATGTAATGATAGCCGTTATATCATTAGTCACTAGTTGGCAGTATTGCCTGATGTGTGTGTGGTCACCAGACGAACTCGTGTGTCTGCACAAAGACGAGAATGCAAGTCAATAAATAAAGAGACACAAGCCTGCAGCATCACTGTACCAGCGTGACTTCTTAAGATAGAAGACGGAACATTACAGTAACCATTAAAAAAAAACGTATAGTAACCATAAAATTATTTTTAAAAAAACGTATCGTAAACATACTAAAGCTGTTGCTTTATGTTATTTACAAAGAATTTTTGTTTAAAATCCCCCTGGCTCTTCTTTTTGTGTTTTCTATATTATGCACGTATTAGCAACTGACCTTCCCACAACTCCCTGGCAGAAGGTAGGCACTCATTTGTTTCATATAAGAGAACATTATCAGATTCCCAAGCATGAAGAAGTCCTGAGTGACATGGCAGGTGCTAAGTACATACCTGTCAACCTCGGACAGTGACTCCCCTTATAAACCAGTGTAGTTCCCCTTATAAATGGATAAAAAACCTTATAAACACAATCGCGGCGTTTTTTAATTATATTTTATTATCACTATTAAGTATTTAGCAAGAAAGACAATGTAATGGAAAATAATAAAGGCAGTATGCATAACATTCTTGCATTGTACTTCCAGGCCCAGCATGTATTCAAATAAACAATTTCACCTTTATTTTCATAGTCAGTGTTAATGTTTAATGTTTTTTATTATATTCCGATGTGCATGATTTTGCTGACATAATCTGCTCCCGAGATGGTTTAACTTTGAAGCATAGGTCATCACAGTTTAACTTCACCTGGAGTAGAGCTGTAAGAGTGTCAGTGCCCATTGTCTTTCTATATTCGGTGTGAATCTTTCTGACGTTGCTGAACACACGCTCACTGTCAGCATTGCTATGAGGCAGGCACAGGAGCACTTGGTAGAGCTGTCGGATGAGGGGGAAACGCTCTTGGCCAAATCCAGTTTTCAGCTCAAAGATTTTAGGCCAAAATTCTTTGGGAATTGACCTTTGATCCTGAGAAGTCTGGGGCAAGAGTTGGGTACCCGGCGACTTGGTTTTTGGTTCCGAGGGCGGCCAGGCCCCGCTGACACCGACGGCTGCGGGGCTGAGGGAGGGGGAGTAGCGCAGGGCGGTCGAGCCCCAGCACCCCCCTCCCTGCCCCGGCCCGCCGGCCGTGGCCCGGCCAGACTAGTGGGGTTTAGACAAGTACCCGAGACGGCGGGAACGTAACAAGCAGGAGCGGGGCGGGACGAGGCGGCGGGGACGGGGCGATCCAGACCGGGGACCGACAAGGTTGGGCCGAGGGAAAAGGAATCGGATAACTGCGCGCGGCTTGCCCCGCGCGCAGCCCTCGCTTCCTCGAGGAGGTTAAACGGATAACTGCACGCGACTCGCGCCGCGTGCAGCCCCCGCAATCCCCCGCAATCCCCACTCCCCGGCCCCGTTACAGCCGTCCCCGCGGGCCACACTACCGCACGGGTCCCGGTACCTACTCCTTGCATGCCTGAACCTACCGCCACGGATGCGGCTCCGGGTCGCGGCGAGCCCCGGCTCGCGGCGGGCGTAACGGGCCGGCCCGCCCGCTCGTCGGCGGGCGAAACCGTCCCCTCCGCACCAGCCTCACGCGCCAGGAATCATTACCGAATGGCGAGTTGATATCGGTCTGGACTGAAACGTCATTGGGATTTTTTTTTGTTTAACTTTTTTGTGGTTTCCCGTATAAAAGTCGTTATACGCCGTATGTGATTAGAAATTGTCAAAAAACGTATAAAATACGGGGAAACCGTATAAGTTGACAGGTATGTCACTCATTTAAAAAATTGACGGCGTTAAAATGGGGTTGGATTAATCCCATTAATAACGCGTTTTTCTGACACCACTAAAAAATACTTCATTGCACATTTCGTTATTTATTTCTTAAAATTTGGTAAAGTGTGACATGACATTTCCCACATTCTTAATCAGGAAACATTGTTCAAAATTGTTCTGTTTTGTTTGCAGTTTATTGAGTAAATCAATCCATGTCAACTATCTCGCTGGGAAAAAAATCTCATGCAAAACAACAGATCAGATTTCTAATGTGGGAGCAAAACATCTCTGACTTTGAGTTGGAACATGAGGAGCAAGTGGAATTATTTGCAGAGGAATTTTATCCTCCGTCTCAAAGTCAGGAAACATTTTCGTGTTGTGTGACAACCGTAGCTAAGTGGAAGGTTTTGTTTTGCAGAATTGAGTGTTTGTAAGAGAGTCAGAGAAGGAAACTGATCTTTCGTTCGTGTTCACTTGAACTCGAATCCTATACAGTTTCACAGGCTTAGTCCAAGATTCAAGTGGCTCACAAAACATAATGTAGTCACCATCAAAAAATGAAATGCGGCATAGTTTCATGTCATATGGCAAACAAGGGTCCCTCCACAGCACCCCCAATTCCCAGCGTATGTTGTCTCCCAGCTCCACATCCCACGTGTGTGTTCCCGAGGCCAAAGCAAACAGAGCACATCGTTCCACTTGAACCTCTCTGGATTGTTTGGACGCTGCTGTCCTTCTTTAAAACTCACACTGGTCAGATCTTCAGACAGACTGAGTTCTGGAGCAGACGTGTTTTGGTCCAGAATGACTGGACTGTAGGAGACCATCTCCTTCATTCGTTCCCACACGTTGAACGTGAGGTTGCCCACATGTTTGGCTTCATCCAGCAGAGCCCCTGGGAGCAACTCGGGCTTGTCGGACAGCTTCTGGGTTCTGGTCACCGTGGTCTGAAAGTTCTTCATGAAGGAAACGGGCTCTGACGTCAGTGGCTCCTCTGTGCTCCTGATGGCATCTGCGAAAGCGACAATGTCTCTGCTGAGAGCCTCAATCTTCTCCTTCATCCTCTGAGTCTTCTTCTGCTTTTGATCCCTCACAGTGGACAACCTGGACTCCTCCTCAACCTGCAGGAAGCGACGAAGCTCCTCAAAATCCTTCTTAATTTTATTTTCAACCTACTCGCTCTGGACCTTGATGTACGTCGCTTGTTCGTTGCAGTTGTCTCTTATCTCAAATTTTTTCAGTCTTTTCTTCATGTCCTTCAGGCCTTCCTGGACTGTCTCTTTGTGACCTTTGACACCTTACAGAAGGGACGAAATTTGTGGCCAGTGTGGATTTTTGCATCTCTGCAGATGAGGCACACAAGCTCCTGGTGGTCCAAACAGAAGAGTTTCAATTTCTTCTTGTGCAAGCTGCATCTCTCCTCCGCCTCCACTGAGGCTTGTGAAAAAGCCTCACACACATTCCTCAGGGCCAGGTTTGAAGGAATATCCATCGAACTAAACTCAGTCCTACAGACCGGACACGATAGATCTCCTTTCTGCTCCCACCATTGCAGCACACACGTGCGACAGAAGCTGTGACTACAAGGCAGCACGACAGGATCTTTAAAGACGTCCAAACAGGTCGGACATTGGAGAATGACCCCAACATGGCTGGCCATATTATTCGCAAAGACACCGACTCCGTCAATAAGCTTCCAACGTTCACTCTCAGGAGAGCCACTGTGCGTCTGCCTCAGTCACAAGTGGACAGATGATTTGACATCCTAAAAAAGTCCAAAGTGCACTTCCTGGAGCTGTGCTTCTGTTGCCAGAGTTCAATCGATGACACTTGGACTTGAATTGTATTGAACAAACTTTTATGTCTTTATTATTGTGCAACTGCAATTAGCCAGGTACCAAAGTGCAACATTAAAGGAGATAACGGCAAAGGGAGTGTCAGGTCAAGATGTCGAAAGTATATTCAGAATCACTGCATGATCGTAAAACTGATAATTTTGTCCTATTCAGATGCTCTCATAGTGCAGGGGGGGGCCTACTCAAATCATCGACTTCCTGTTTGCCCAGACAGTGCCTCAATGGTTTCAAAATGCAAGTCGAGTGTGAAACAGATGAGAATCACTGATTTCATCCAAACCAATCAGAAATATTGAAACAAATTCTTGTGGGGATTGTTGGAATTTTAACTATAAATCTGGACCAAAAGTTTACCAAATTGTTCTAATTGGTTATCTGACTCCATTAATTGTTAACCAAACACGACCTACATTCATCCAACAATTATGCGTGCACGGTTTGAGAGAGAAATGACCAGGAAGCCGGTAATTCCACACGGGAGCGGATTTATTCCTAACAGGAGATCTAGTACAAAGTCTGGGGCTCGGTCCCTCTCAGCACAGTTCTGCGCGTCTCTGTATCCAACAGAAGACGAGTGTTCAAGTGTTCATATTTTTCCATTCTTTATGAGTTTGTATATTCAAATTGCTTTCGTTTCAGGCCCCAGGTTGGCAGGCGTGTTGACAGATAATAATCCTGCAAATGCAGGAAAAATGATGAGAACGGAGATCAGTTGCTGCAAGTTCGGTAGGAGAAACGTAAACGTTCCACTGCTGTTGCAGCAGCGGCTTCTCGGAGCATAAGCGGAAGTGACGTGAGGCTGGCGCGTCATCATGGTGGGATGCAGTTATTTTGTTTAAAAAAAATTATCAACTGAATTGAAATATTATATAGAATATATATTAACATAGAACAGCCAGGTGTAAAAACAAACACAGAGGCAAAGAAATATATTTGAAAAATACGTGTTTAAAGCATGACGTCATTGACAAGCGCGCAGCTTCCGAAGGACCTCGACCACATCCACCGACCCGTCCACACGGGAACAAAAAAAACCTCCGCTAAATTCTTCTGATTTAGTGTGGAACTGACTGTAAATTTCTCAAAGGATGTCCAGTGCTACTCTAAAGGACTACGACATAATTCATTAAGTCTTTGTGTCCCGATAACCTCATCTTCGCGCGTTGATGCTTTTCGGCGTAGTTAGCTTAGCTAGTTAGCTAGCTAGCCGCTAACGAAAAGAGGCACATGACTCATCGCCAAGCAGCGATCAAGGGCGGGTTTTTTGGAATTATCATTTGAAAATGTGTGAAAGAACGACACCCAAGTACAAAGAGGAACTTTGTGGAATAAAAGAAGAGAACGAGCAACATCTTCAACTGCTTGACGAAGTTTGCAACCAGCCTCGTGTTGTGCTACACGAAGCAGGTTTGTACCCGTCTTACTCTCATTTGCTTTGGAAAGAACGACTTTCTATCGTTAGAAATATGCATCACAACATTAGGTTGTTTGGGGACATGCGTTCACGGTTATTGCCGTTTTATTTTTGAATATTGCCTTCTACTTGTCGGTTTGCTGAACATTTGTTTATGCCAAATGAAATCAGTGCAGAAAATAAATGCCAAAGAATAACCAATAGTGGGGGGTGAACTCCATGTTTTTTCCAGTATAAAATTTGAACTGATTATTGAACAGTTTACATTTTACTTATTTTATATCTTTTTCATGCAATTCTTGACAGAAGGAATTCTGACTGACTCTAAAAAATGTGCACACTGCGGCGAAAACATCAATGGCGGTTGATCAATTTTAGTGGATAAAACACAAAATATTAAGTTTAAAAAAAAACCAAATACGTATTGGTCTTATTTATTTATGAAGTTTGTACTGGCTTGGTCGGGTGAGTCAATGAACCTCCGGTGGCCCTGCACAGTTTTGTGCACGTGTGCATAGTTTCACCTCATCCAAACATTTAAAATACATTGAATGCGGCCATCCAGGGTTGCACGGATCTCATCACTGAACAAGCGCATGCGGCAAGGAATGCAGCTGCATCTTTGGCTTACTATGGGCTTAAAAAGGGAGTACGTCACAACCCCCTTTTCTACCAAAAAGGCCAGGAACATTTAGTTCTATCCCTAAATGCAAAATGTAATACTTGTAAGCATATTTCACTTGAAGGATTCCTATTTTATCGATGACATTAAGTTTGCAATGCCCCCCAGTCGTCTGCATCAATATGTTAGGGTCCCACAACAGGTGTTCCATCAGCCTGTGTGCGCTAACTTCAGCTCGCTTCCAGAAACGTCTGTGACCATGTCAGGAATGAAATAGGGCATCGGCCGCAACGTGCTTCCTTTTTAAATGCTCGTTTATCACTGTTGTGCGGCTAACGGGAGGCTTACATCGTAGGACGTAATTTTGTGAAATGCCCCCATGGTCCGGTCCAAGTTGGGGTCGCACGTATTGCTCCGTGTGAGGCAGGCACAAGTCAAGGTAGCACGGTAGAAAACAATATAAGAAAAAGTCGCCGCATGAGGTTTGACTTGACCAAACCAAATGTGTGTTTGTCTTTCTGTGTCCTGCAGACGTCAGTGAAAACGATCTCCGTTCTGTGAAAGAGGAGCCAGACTTGACTCACATCAAAAAGGAGGAGGAGGAGGAGATCAACAAGTCACCAGTGAACGTTGTCCCAATAAAGACTGAAGATGTAAACAAGGATGAGAGTGAGAACAAGAGAGGGGCGGAGCCTCCAAGTAGCAGTTCAAGTCATCACGTGACAACAGAAGGTGACGAAGACCACTGGGGGCCATCACAAGCACATAATGAGGACACATTATCAGATGCTCATGACGATGATGATGATGATGGGCAAGCCAAAGGTGAAAGGGCATGTCCCACTGACAGTTGGGTATGTTCTCACTGTGGGAAATCATTAACCTCAAAATTCTCTTTAAAACTGCACACAAGAACACACAGTGGAGAAAAGCCTTTTTCCTGCTCAATTTGTGGAAAATGCTTCTCTCAAAAGGCAAATTTAACAAGTCACGCAAGAACACACAGTGGAGAAAAACCTTTTTCCTGCTCAATTTGTGGAAAATGCTTCTCTCAAAAGGCGAGTTTAACAGAACACACAAGAACACACACTGGAGAAAAGCCTTTTTCCTGCTCAATTTGTGGAAAATGCTTCTCTCAAAAGGCAAGTTTAACAGAACACACAAGAACACACAGTGGAGAAAAACCTTTTTCCTGCTCAGTTTGTGGCAAGAGTTTCTCTCATAAGATAAGTTTAACAAAACACACAACAACACACAGTGGTGTAAAACCTTTTTCCTGCTCAGTTTGTGGCAAGAGTTTCTCTCAAAAGGCAAATTTAACAAGTCACACAAGAATACATAGTGGAGAAAAGCCTTTTTCCTGCTCAATTTGTGGCAAAAGCTTTTCTGGAAAGTCAATTTTAACAGAACACACAAGAATACACAGTGGTGAAAAACCCTTTTCCTGCTCAGTTTGCGGAAAAAGTTTCTCTCGAAAGTCACAATTAACAGCGCACTCAAGAACACACAGTGGTGAAAAACCTTTTTCCTGCTCAGTTTGTGGTGAAAGCTTTTTTATAAAGGCAAGTTTAACAAGCCACACAAGAAAGCATACTGGAGAAAAACCTTTTTCCTGCTCAGTTTGTGCCAAGGGTTTCTCTCAAAAGTCACATTTACGAAGCCACGCAAGAACACACAGTGGAGACAAGCCATTCAGTTGCAGCGTTTGTGCGAAAAAATTATTTTCTAAAAAGGGTGCTGAGAGACACAATTGTGCTGGTGAGAATTGCAGCGATCCATGAAGCTTAAAAAAAAGACCAAAAAAACTGAAGGGACTGACTCTTTTTGGTAAGATGCAAATGTGATTTTGAATGAAATATGATCAATTTAATTTTGCAAAGATTTTTTATTGACATTAAGCCAATTTGATCAGTGCCAGAAGAACCAACGTGTCTGAGTGATGATGAGTTTTTTTTGTTTTTAAGATCAAGCATTATAAATAAAATTAATTGCCTTTGCCTGGAACAACATTTTTTAACATTATGCTTTTCAGTTGTCTTTTTAATCGTACTTAATGGAAAAGTTGTGAGAAGAAACAGTGCTTATGAAATCGGTGCCTTCCACAATTATTAATAAAATCACTTGTTCCACTTGCTCAACTGGCCTTCATTACGCTGTGTGAAAAGGTGAAAAACTGAACTAGAAGTTGAACTATAAAAAGAACCAGACAGAGAAACGCAAATCATCTCAGTTTCTCTTGAAGGTTTTGGAATGTCAGGAGTTGGCAATCTGATGGCGACTGGAGTCAGCGTTTATTTGTCACCACGAAGGAGATGATCCCCATCACGCAGTTCGTTGCTGCGCCTCTGAATACTGAAATGAAATATTTAAGTACTTAAATAAATGCTAAGATATTTTTTAACACTCTTAACATTTAAATAATAAAATAGTGAAACATTTCAATTTGAAATTCGCAACCACATACAGAGTAAATTAAATTCATAATAATATAGAAACATTTACTCAATATTGAACAAATTTAGGAATCCTAATTTTAAAAGATAAAAAAAATTCTTAAATCAAATTTTAAGTATTAAATTAATTTCAATAAATATTTGGGTACATATTTAAATGAGCAAATATTTTGACAAATACTCAAGATTGAGATAAAAAGTATTTAAAAATATTTGTATATTTTTTACATGTTAAAATAATTGAAGAAACATTGTTGTAATCTCAATCTAAAGGATCTAAATCAAGAAGAGCAAAACGTTCCGTTAAAAATAGTGTCTGGGCATTTTTGTTTGTCATGACATGCAATGATTTTTTTTTAATAACTTGAGGTATTCATCCAACAGTTGATGTGGGGCTTGCCTTGAGGTATTTACCTCAATGGATAAAATGTTTTGCAAGTGAAATTAAATTGTTCCCAAAAAGTCCATGTCCTTCTCTCCACTAACTATACTTCAACTTTAGTGGACGACATCCTCACATTGTCCTTTTTTTCTTTCTCTCCTAATTTTTGTTGTTCAACGATGCACTTTTTGTATTCAATATGTGCCAAAGTTGTTTGCGTATCGATATTTTCAAATTTATTTCAGAAAAAAAAAGTACCATGGCGCCATCTAACGACGAAGACGCAAATGCACAACTCCGAGTGGTGACGTATGCTTATTAAAAATGAATAAAACAAACAAAAAAAACGTTTATAGAAGCATATAGATCTCAAGGGACAATATTATTGAACCAAACAATGATATTTGAAAACAATTTTTTTTTTGAATTATCATAAATACAATAAGAGCAGCATGTTAGATTGCAGAAGACCCTTCTTTCGACTGTTTTTGAGTCTTCCCGGACGACGCACTGTTGTGAAATGCGATTGGACAGTAAACAGCCAATCAGAATCAGCCCGAGTGTCCGACTCCTGATTGGTTAATAATTGTGGCACAGTTTGCATCGTAAGCGTAAAACTGCTTTGTACGGAAGAGGAGAGAGAAGCCGGAAGAGTTGCTCTTTTTGTGGAACCCACGCAGAGACAGTTCAACACCCGTTTTGGATCGGCTCATACTCAAGGACATTTTGGAAGGACTTCAATAAATTTGTCAGTTTATTTCTTTATAAAGACTTTTCTTTAAAGTGGGAAAATGTTGTTTTCTGTTACTTTTAGAAAAGTGGTGCTCAATATGCTTTTTTTCATTCATTTCATTTATTTTCTAATACTTAGGGCTAGGTTTTTATTCATAAATGTAAGTTTGGCAATCAGAAACCGACCTTTTCAAATTTTCACACTGACACTGTTTTCGATATTATATTATTTGATATGACTCTACTAACACAAAGGCTCAGAAGAAAGGCCAGTGGAACAAGTGATTTTATTGATGACTGTGGAAGGCCCCGATTTCATCAGCACCGTTTCTTCTCACACCTTTTCCATTAAGTGCGATTAAAAAGACAATAGAAAAGCATAATTTTAAAAAATGTTGTTCCAAGCAAAGGCAATTAATTTTATTTACACGTTTGATGTCAACACACAAAAAAAACTCATCATCACTCAGACACAATGGTTCTTCTGACACTGATCACATTGGCTTAATGTCAATAAAAAAGCTTTGCAAAATTCAGTATATCATATTTTATTCTAAATCACATTTACATCTTACCACAAAGAGTCGGTTCCTTCAGTTTTTGTTTTGGTCGTTTTTTAAGCTTCAAGGATCGCTGCTATTCTCACCAACACAATTGTGACTCTCAGCACCCTGTTTAGTGAAGAATTTTTTAGCACAAACACTGCAACTGAATGGCTTGTCTCCAGTGTGTGTTCTTGTGTGGACTGTGAACGTTGACTTATGCAGGAAGCTTTTGCCACAAACCGAGCAAGAAAATGTTTTTTCTCTACTGTGTGTTTTTGTGTGCGGTTTTAAAGTCAACTTTGAAGTTAATGAGTCAGTGTGACATTCCCTTTCACCTTTAGTTTGCCCATTATCATCATCATCATCATCATCATCGTCATGAGCGTCTGATAATGTGTCCTCATTATGTGCTTGTGATGGCCCCCAGTGGTCTTCATCACCTTCTGTTGTCACGTGATGACTTGAGCTGCTGCTTGTAGGCTCCGCCCCTCTGTTGTCCTCACTCTCATCCTTGTTTTCATCTTCACTCTTTATCGGGAGAACGTTCACTGGTGACTTGTTGATCTCCTCCTCCTCCTCCTCCTCCTTTTTGATGCGAGTCCAGTCTGGCTCCTCTTTCACAGAACAGAGATCATGTTGTCTGACGTCTGCAGGACACAAAAGGACTAATTTGGTTTGGCCAAGTCAAAGGTCAGGCGGCGACTTTGTCTTATATTGTTTCTACCGTGCTACCTTGACTGAGAAATGCGTGCGACCCCGATTTGGACCGGACCATGGGGACATTTCACAAAATTACGTCCTACGATGTAAACCTCCCTTTAGCAGCACAGCTGTGATAAACGAGCATCTAAAAAGGAAGCACGTTGCGGCTGATGCCCGATTTAATTCCTGACATTGTCACAGACGTTTCTGGAAGCGAGCTGAAGTTAGCACACACAGGCTATTGTGTGCGTCTGATGGAACACCTGTTGTGGGACCCTAACATATTAATGGGGGCCACTGGGGGCCATCGCAACATAATGTCATTGATAAAATAGGAATCCTTCAAGCGAAATATGTTTTCAAGTATTTCTTTTTGCATTAAGAGATAGAACAAAATGTTCCTGGGCTTGTTGGTGGAAAAGGGCATTGTGACGGTCTCCCTCTTTTAACCCATAGTAAGCTAAAGATGCAGATGCATTCCTTAGAGCATGCGCTTGTTCACTGATGAGATCCGTGCAACCTTGGATGGATGCATTAAATTTATTTTAAATGTTTGGATGAGGTGAAACTATGCACACGTGCACAAAACAGTGCAGAGCCACGTCAATCTCAACAAATCCGCACTTGATCTCTGCTTGGCGATGAGTCGTGTGCCTCTTTTCGTTAGCAGCTAGCTAGCTAACAAGCAGCTAAGCTAACAACTAAGCTAACTACGCCGAAAAGCATCAACGCGCGAAGATGAGGTTTTCGGGACATAAAGACTTAATGAATTATGTCGACGTCCTTTAGAGTAGCACTGGACATCCGATGAGAACATTACAGTCAGTTCCACACTAAATCAGAAGAATTTAGCGGTGGACTGTTTTTGTTCCGGTGTGGAGGGTCGGTGGATGTGGTCGAGGTCGAAGATGCGCGCTTGCTAATGATGTCATGCTTTAAGCGCGTATTTTTCAAATATATTTATAATATTATGTATATTTCCTTGCCTCTGTGTTTTGTTTTTTACCCCTGGATGTTCTATTTTAATATATATTTTATATAACATTTTAATCGGTTCACAAAATAACTAAATAACGCGATATTTGCGAGTCATCGCTCGCGTCACTTCCGCCTATGCCCCGAGAAGCCGCTGCTGCAACAGCAGTGGGACGTTTACGTTTCTCCGACCGAACTTGCAACAATGCTGTGGTTCAATCGGGCTGCAAGATTGTATGAATATGTCTGCATATACTCGCAGTGCCTCTCAATTATTTCACGCCCGCCCCTACCAAGAAGAAAAAGATTCACGCCCCCCCACCACCATTTTTTTCTGTCTTTGTATATTGATGTTCGATTGTCAATAAAATATCCCTTAACTAAGCTAAATTGATAAGAAATATAATTTTGAGAACGATTATCGTAAGCATCTCGAAACTCAGTACTCTGTTGTGCAAATATTGATGAGAGGACAGATATTTGTCATGTCATTGTTGGAGTTGGGTTACCGTGGAAATGAGAAGTAGTTAGTAAATCAACCTTCAAAAGCCAAACTTACTCCAATGCGTGTTAGTTTTTTGTACTCAAGAAGAAAAGGGTCAAATAAAGACTCAACAACTGATTAGAGTTCCGATATTTAGTTTCTTCCATTTCTGGAGTTCAGGAAATAGTACAAAGACAGATATCTGGGCGGCTTTTTCTTAATCTCACGAGAAAACTGCACTCGGGCGAGCACAGTCGAAAAATGCGCACCAGCTTTCATCCCAGCTTCAGTTTTTATAGGAGTTTTTTTATCAAGGGTAATGTAGGTTGAATCGGTTGAATCGGTCGTCCTCGCTCCCTCCCACGGCACGGGTCCACGTCCAAGGGAAGGTCCTCCCCAGGTTAGTCATCGTCTGGATTGTTGATTCCCGTCTGGTCCCCAAGACTGGCACGCCAAGGCTGGCCTTCTCCGGCGGGCCGTCCCTCCGTCTCCCCGCTGGCATTCTTCTGTAATCTTGTTCGTGTGCATGTGTGCGTGTGTATGTGCAAGTCTATGTGTGTGTATATGTGTGTGTGTAGGTGCAGGTGTATGTATCCGTGTCTGTGTGCACGCGCGTGTATGTTCAGGTGTATGTATATGTCTGTGTGTGTGAATGCGTACGTGCATGTGCTCCGATCTCCAGTTGTTATGTCTTTCGGAATATGCTTTTTTATAGCGTCTGTGTGCGTCCTCCAGTGCCCAATTTGGTATGTTTGCATCTTCTACAGCCAATGTAGAGAATGTGCTTCATCGTATTTCTCCATGAAGTGCTGTGAATGTGAGGGCAGCTCATGGAAATGCTATGTGTGCAAATTTGTTCTCACTACCCAACATTTCAATAAAGTTCATACATTTAAACTAAGTACTATAAATTTAGCATCTGAGAAAAATATAATAAATCAGTAAACATCAGGACTACAATCCCAGTCATTCTTGTGACCCGTGCTTCTAGTTTCATTTGATAAATGCTTTTTGTTTCATCCATGTTTAACATATTCAGTAAATATGAACCTGCTAAATTAAATAATTGACCTGTCCTGTAAGTGTTTAAAATAATGCCAGCAATCATAATACAATCCTTCATTTATCATTGCAGTAGTCTTATTGCAGTATTTTTTATCATTGCAGCATTTTATTAATTTCCCCTCTGGAACATGGACAGACATTCAGAGTGCTTCCTTACACTTGTATATGTTGTGGGACGTAAGTGTGTATATACACATGGGGATTTGTGTATTTAAGTATATACTGTGTATATTCGCATAGGTTTGCTTTTTCTGAATGTCTGCTGCTAATGTTATACATTAACGGCCACATTGCACCGCCGCCTCGGTGTGATCTATACCTTTGCTGCTGTAACACTGCAAATTTCCCCATTGTGGGACTATTGAAGGACATCTTTATCTTTATCTTTAAAAACCTTGTGTTGGTGCTTGTTAAATTATTTTCCATAAGATTAAGATGGAACAAAATAGTGAAACAAAAATTTAAAAAGTAAATACTGTAACAATTAAACATTGAATACTCAATTATTCCTAAAACAGTTCAATGAATCTTGAAATTAATAGTGAATTATTGTAGTTTAATAAATACTAAAACAAATAATGAAATATTAAAGTACTTAAATAAATATCGAAATCATTTTTGAACACAATAACAGTTAAGTAATAAAAGAGTGACATATTTTAATTGAAAATTCGCAACCACATCACAACCTGGTGAAAAACCCTGAAAAAAGGCAAAGGTGCAAATATGTTGACATAAAGTATCACTTTATCATGTCAACTGATAATAATAGGGAAATACATTTGGAATACCATCCAACCAACAACATGGTGTCAGATGTATAAACAAAACCAGCAACAAAAGTAAAATTCAATACATCTCTCAAGTTCATATTTGGGAACTAAAATGTTTGTTCATGTGCATACGGTTCAAATCTTACGTTTTTTCTGTTTCGAAGATAACAATGATTTGCATCGCAAATGGCGACATCTGTCGGTGAGTTGGTGACAGTGCTCCACAAAGCCAGCAGCCAATCATATCACAGCGGGGTGTGGCCTGTTCTTCCGCTTTCGTGACGAACAGGAGGAAAAAACGACGCCATCTTTCATTCGTCTCGTCGAACAAAGAGTAGCTCACGAGTTATCGCCAAGCAGAGATCAAGTGCGGATTTTTTGGAATTATCATTTGAAAATGTGTGAAATAACGACACCCAAGTTCAAAGAGGAACTTTGTGGAATAAAAGAAGAGAACGAGCAACATCTTCAACTGCTGGGCGAAGGTTGGAAGCAGCCTCGTGTTGTGCTACACAAAGCAGGTTTGTACACGTCTTACTCTCATTTGCTTTGTAAAGATCGACTTTCTATCGTCAAAAATATGCATCACAACATTAAGTTGTTTGGGGAAATGCGTTCAAGGTTATTGCCGTTTTAGTTTTAAATATTGTCTTTTACTTGCCGGTTTGCTGAACAATTGTTTGTTAGTTTGTTAGTGGGGGTAAACTCCGTGTTTTTTCCCAGTTTAAAATTTGAACTGATTGTTTCACATTTTAAATTTTCTGGGTTTTATATATTGTTGAAGAAATTTCTCATGTCATCGTGTTTCAAAACTATGCTGACAGATGTAGTGTATTTTTATATCCACTGTTTGAGTTGAGCCACCGAGAAAATGAGAAACATTTCGTAAATGAATCTTAAAAGCCAAACTTACTCCAATGCGTGTTCGTTTTTTGTACTCAAGAAGAATAGGGTCAAATCAAGACTCAACAACAACTGATTACAGTTGCAATATTTTAGTTTCTTCGATTTCTGGAGTTGAGGAAATGGTACAAATACAGATATCTGGGCGGCTTTTTCTTAATCTGACGAGAAACTGTACTCAGACGAGTCCAATCGAAAAATGGCGCGCCGATCTCAGCCCAGCCTCACATTTTATATGAGGTTTTCTTTGTCAAGGGACATGTAGGTTGAATCGGTCGTCCTTGCTCCCTCCCCCGGTCCACGTTCCACGTCCAAGGCTGACCTTCTCAGGCAGGCGGCAGTCTCTCCGTCTCTCCTGCTCACATTCCCCTGTAATCTCGTCAGTGTACAGATTGTGTGGTGTATTTTTTCCCAGATCAAATTGTTATGTTTTTGGTGTTCTTGATTGCGTCCCCGTGACGTCCTCCGCTGTCCAACTTGATATGTTTGTATCTTTGATGGCCTATGTGCAGAATGTGTTTAGTCGTATTTGTCCATGAAGTGCGATCTGGTTTGTCATCAGTTTGACCTGAGCAGACTGAACCTGTTTGTTCTGAATGAGAGTGTGGGTCATGAAAATACTATGTGTGCAAGTTTGAGGTCTTGCATTTAAACCAAGTCATATAAATTTAGCATATGAATGAATCAGTAAACACCATGCCGACAATCCCGGTCAATCTTATCTATGCACTGTACTTCTACTTTCATTTGATAAATGCTTTTTGTTTAATCAATGTCGAACATATTCAGTAAATATGAACCTGCTAAATTAAATAATTGAACTTTTGTCCCGTAAGTGTTTAAAATAATGCCAGCAATCGTAATATAGTCCTTCACTATTCATAAAGAAAAGATAAAGATGTCCTTTATTAGTCCCACAATGGGGAAATTTGAGGTGTTACAGCAGCAAAGATATAGATCACACAGAGTCGGCGGCGTAATGTAGCCGTTAATGTATAACATTAGCAGCAGACATTCATAAAAAGCATGCAAATATACACAGTATAAACGTATCTAAGTGTAAGGAAACACTCCTAATGTCTGTCCATTATACCGAGGGGGAAAACACTGCAATGATAAAGATATTACACTGATAAAAGTACTGTAATGGTGAGAGTACTGAAAATGACAGGAAAGTACTGCAATGATAGAAAATACTGCAATGATAAAAGTACTATAATGGTAGAAGTACTGCAACGATGGAAAAATACTGCAATGATGAAAGTATTGTAATAGTAAAAGTACCGCAATGGTAGGAATACTGCAATTGTAAAAGTACTGCAATGATAAAAGTACTGTAATAGTGAACATCCTGCAGTGGTAGAAATACTACAGTGATAGAAGTATTGTAATAAGAATACTGTAATGGTAAACAAAATACATCATTGGTCGTTGTTTAAGTACACCCTTGGCTGAAAGTACAGTAGTAGTTAATATTGCATCCTAGGACTGCACAATTGCACTAATGCCCTCCTGTTTGTATGCCTGACCCAATGTTCTTGTTAAAAAGTCTGACAGCAGTCGGCAGGAAGGAGCGGCGAAATCTCTCTTTGGTACAGCGAGGGTGTAAAAGTGTGGCCATTCCCGATAAGAAGGGAAGGCCGGAGAGAGGGGACACCTTTCCCTTTTTGCTTTTTGGGGAGACTTCTTTTGACATCAGCATGGGACGAGTATAAAATCTCTTTCCAACCAAAATGGCTGTGTCAGAGAATTTTTTTCCATCACCAATTCTGCCATGCTCGGCGACCTGTCCGGAGGGAAGCTGAGCCAGACCCACACATCAACAACAAAATATACCACATTTTTGGCGTCACAAACAGGATTCTTGCTCCATTGAGGGCCTCAGGGTGCTGGGGCGCAGGCGTTCAACAGCCGGCCGGCTGAACTTTAGGTGAGATGCTTTTCCTCACAATGGGTGTTGTGCGCCTGTGTCCAAGCGGTCGGGGCTTTTGGGGTCGTTAAAGAGAGCTTGTGCGTGTGGGTCTGCTGGCTGATTGGTCATGGAAAATGTCCCTGTGTTAGTTTCAATTATTGTTTAAACAAGAGGCCTCTATAATGATTAAGACATTAAAAGATGTCAAAGTAACCGCACTATGAAAGAACATTATAAAAAGTATAAAAAAAAATAAATGCATTTAAAAATTGATGATAGGAACTAAGTAAATGGGGACTAGTGTGGGAGAAATGTGCAGAAGATAAAGAAAAGAAAGGTCTAGTGGTTAAAGAGATGAGAAATAAGAAGTGTAAAACTATAGCTATAGACAACATAGTCGTGAATAAGCTCAGTTGTAGCACAGACCCTGGCCAGGGTGTAAATTTTAGCAGGAAAATGATGAGCTGAAAATAGAAATAATGAAGAGCAGCGCGCTTCCACGTATCGTATTGGGCACTTTGTGGCATGGAACACAGTAAGGATCGAGGCGTACCGTTGTGTGGAGGGCCCGACAGTTTCACTGGTACGTAGCAAGAGATACGCTGTTCAGATACGTACCCTGTGATTAATCGTGTTCTGGTAAAGACCACACAAAATCAAAAACCTGGCTACCATCTACTGTGGGACCAGGAAGTCAGGCAGCCCCCACGCAGGAGATAAGGGGTGATAGTTATCAACCAGTGCCAGTCCCTCCTTTGTAGAAAGAATTGCCCCTTCTATAACCCAAATGTTATTGCATTAATATTCCGTTTTATCAGTTCAACTAACGCGTGTGCGTCCTAGTGTGCATTGAAATTTGCAGCATAAAAAATGTTAAAAATTTTGGATAATAACTAAAGCAAAATTAGAATGAGAAAGATAATTGGCTACATAATCATTGAGGTGAAATTAATCTTCATTGCAAGAAGCGGTGATTTAAATAGAGAAATCTAAGATCATAAAAGGATGAATGCATGTTCCGTGGAATCTGATTTGTCAACACGGAAAAGCCCTGAGTGATGAAAACGTTAACATATGGTTCAGGAACAGGTCTCTTTGATGGCAAAAGTCTGACTACGGTAAACAATTGATAATTAGACCTCAATGAAGTGATTGTGCAGTTGAAAAAGTTCATATATTGACTGTGAAAAGCTAAAGTGAGAAACGAGGATTAACTATTTGGCAAACACGAGAACGTATTCAGTCTCGAGGAAGACTGAATGCAGTAAAATTGCAATAAGAAGAACAATAAACCAGCCCAGAGTGTTACAATGTCCTGGAAACAAAAGTTTGGGATTGCCCCTGAGGGTGAAATTCCTCTCTGAACTCCTCCTTTTTGGCTCGGCAGCAACTCATGAAACAGGGAAACTGGTAAGAGATACAATTTTGTTGAAACGGAACATGCAAGGTTAAAGGTCATGCAAAACGAAAAAAAAACATCTAATGTTCCATACTTCAGTTTGGCGACAGATGTACTACGGCAATTCAATTAATGGAACGACATTTTGAGATGGAAATGACAGGAATATGATGAATTATCATGTTGTGATGGATTAAATTAGATTATGAATTAAATCAGAAATTTTTAGTCTGCGGATAATCCACTTCAAATTATACTGACTCATTGGTTGTGGAAAACGGGGTTATATTAGTTCAGTGGTTCTCAATTATTTCCTGTCACGCCCCCTCTACCAAGAAGAAAATAAATTTGCGCCCCCCCACCACAATTGTTTTTACATTTCGTTCTAATGTACATGTTCTTTGTATATTGATGTTGGATTGTCAATGAAATATCCCTTAACAATCATTTTGAGAACTACTATTGTGAGGATCTCGAAACTCAGCACTCTGTGGTGCGAATATTGATGGGATGATAAATATTTACTATACGTTTTTGTTTAGTTTTTTAAAAGTTTATTAACATGAACAAACCAGACAGTTAGTTATTAATACATACATAATATAGAAAAGACAAAAAGAGCCAGGGGGATTTCAAACAAAAATTCTATATAAATAACATAAAGCAACAGTTTGAATATGTTGACTACACATTTTTTTTTATGTTTACAATCCGTTTGACGTCAAACCGCTTTGTTGTGATGACGTCAGCCATTTCCGTGTTCCAGCCTGAGAGCGTCTGCTAAAGTGCTCACGTAGCCATCGTCTTATTTTGTTTGGATACGAAATGGTTGCAATACAACATTTCTGTTCATAGCTGCTGGCTCTCCGCCCGAACGCGGTTTGAGTCAGACTTCTTTTCAAAGTCGAGCGTCCATCGAGCAATTCATTTTAGCGATTAGCGCGCTTAGCGCCGCCTTGCTCGCTCAGCTGCAGCGCAAGATAGCTTGGCGCGGGCATTTAAGGAGCGGCGAAAGAAATCACTTCCGGGTCAACGCTTTTTTTTTTTTTTTTTTAATCAGTACTGCGTGAACTCGGGGCACAAACAGCTTTGACGAGCTCAAACTTGTTGTCTGAGATCGCCTTTTTTGGTCCCAAAACCATGTAAATCATGTTCCCCAGGGTCCCACGCGCACCCCTCAGCATCGCACCGCGCCTCCCCAGGGGGGCGCACCCCACTATTTGAGAATCACTGTATTAGTTAGTTAAAAAAGACTAGCTAAATTATAGTTGACGTGTTCATGGGGATTGAATATGAATAATAAACTGAAGACAAAACCAATTGGCATTGGCATTTGTAAAATATGATGAGGGATTAAGTTTGTGAGCTCTTATGGGAGACGGGGCGAGACGCGAATGGATTGAAGCTTCCGCCAGTGACACGTCCAATAGTGTCACCACCACTCAACTGTGCCGGGTGGCCGTCCTCGAGGGCGTGCGCCTCCCAGTTATTGACATCAAGCGAAACAATCCGTTAATGAGAAACTGCTAATCAGAATGAGTAGAACCCCCGTTTTTGCATCGATGAAAGAAAATATTGTATTGGATGTAGAACAGAATTGTTACACTTGCGGGTTCAGGGGGCCAAGAGTGCTAATTCACCGGGAAAGGAAAAAAGAATATGGGGGGGGAGAATTAAATAAAACCGGGGCGGAAGCAGCTCATGCAGCAGCCGACGCATGCAGCTCCCATTGCGTCTGCTCTTTCCGTTTCCGCTGCTCCTGGGACATGTTCTGGTGACGCAGTGCCACAGCAGGTTTGTTGTCCGCACCGGCTGGTCAACAAGGTCACGTAACCAGGGTCGCGGTTAACTTTAAAAACTGCTTGCCCATAGGGCAAGTGCCACTAAAATTTGCCTTGCCCGAGTGGCCAAATTACTTGCCCGACTTGGGCAAGTGACAATTTTTTTTCTCTAAGAATAAAATGTTTATGGTTGTAAAATGTGCGCCACAAATGTAAATAAACATATAATCTGATAAACATAAATTAATCTGAAACCCTACTCACAACAGCATGTATCATCCTGTGCAGTTATTGAAAATGTTAATTGTAGTTTTAATAATTAACAAATCTGCATGTTAAATTGGGAAAATGATATTACAGCAATCCAGATTATCAATTTTAAATCCAGGAGAGCCTATTAATTGAGGAATCACATGAGTAAATTATGAGTGTGGGAAATTTGTGTATTCCTTTAAGACCAGTGCCTGTTGTGCTGCCTCCATAAGTTTCATAGCATTAACAGAACACATGTCAGGTCACATCATGGAGCTAATGAATTAACAGCCAATAATCAAATATTACTCCCTTTCTTACTCACAAGTGAATTGTCTACTTAAAAATATTCGAGCTATTTTAGTCATGTCAGAGGAATCCGAAATGTTCGGATTTGAACGAACTCGTCGCCACTTGTAAACATGCGCAGAAGGTAAGAAAACTTCCGGCTGTCAATTTTCGGCCGAAATATCGTCGGTTTTTGTTGTGTTTTTCAAACTTCAAATGAGGATGCGACTACAGCGAGTTCCAATACTGCGGGATTTATTGACGTCCACTTTAACTCGACATTCACTGAACTAACTGATCCCCGTAGCGCCCGCCGATTGCCCCCGATAAGGCCAATGGACCATACCAAAACATAAGGGGTTGTCTGGGTTAAACCATCACCATACAGTGCACACAAACGGATCACACCACAGTTTTTGTCGAAATTAAAGATATTTGGCTGCTTAAAAAAATGCTTGCCCGGTCGGGCAAGTTGCCCATAATTTTACCTTGCCCGTGGCCGAATTTCACTTGCCCCGGGCAATCGGGAAGCGGTTAACCGCGAACCCTGTACTAGCAATTCCTTACGGAAGGAATTCTGCCTGACTCTACATAATGTGCACACTGCGGCAAAAACATCAATGGCGGTTGATCAATTTTGGTGGATACAACACAAAATATTAAGTTCTTTTAAAAAATCAAGTACGTATCGGTCTTTTTTTATTTATGAACTTTGTACTGGCTTGGTCGGGTGAGAGTCAATGAACCTCAGGTGGCCCTGCACTGTTTTGTGCACGTGTGCGTAGTTTCACCTCATCCAAACATTTAAAATTCATTTAATGCATCCATCCAGGGTTGCACGGATCTCATCAGTGAACAAGCGCATGCTGCAAGGAATGCATCTGCATCTTTGGCTTACTATGGGCTTAAAAAGGGAGAACGTCACAACCCCCTTTTCTACCAACAAGCCCAGGAGCATTTAGTTCTTTCTCTAAATGCAAAAAGAAATACTTGTAAACATATTTCACTTGAAGGATTTCTATTCTATCAATGACATTATGTTGCGATGGCCCCCAGTGGCCCCCATCAATATGTTAGGGTCCCACAACAGGTGTTCCATCAGACGCACACAATAGCCTGTGTGTGCTAACTTCAGCTTGCTTCCAGAAACGTCTGTGACTATGTCAGGAATGAAATCGGCATCAGCCGCAACGTGCTTCTTTTTCAGATGCTCGTTTATCACAGCTGTGCTGGTAGAAAAGGGAGGTATAATCGTAGGACGTAATTTTGTGAAATGCCCCCATGGTCCGGTCCAAATCGGGGTTGCACGCATTGCTCCATATGCGGGAGGCACAAGTCAAGGTAGCATGGTAGAAACAATATAAGACAAAGTCGCGACATGAGCTTTGACTTGACCAAACCAAATGTGTGCTTGTCTTTTTGTGTCCTCCAGACGTCAGTGAAAACGATCTCCGTTCTGTGAAAGAGGAGCCAGACTTGACTCACATCAAAAAGGAGGAGGAGGAGAAAGAGGAGATAAACAAGTCACCAGTGAACGTTGTCCCTATAAAGACTGAAGATAAAAACATGGGTGAGGGTGAGGACAACAGAGGGGCGGAGCCTCCAAGCAGCAGTTCAAGTCATCATGTGACAACAGAAGGTGATGAAGACCACTGGGGGCCATCACAAGCACATAATGAGGACACATTATCGGACGCTCATGACGATGATGATGATGGGCAAGCCAAGGGTGAAAGGGCATGTCACACTCACTCATTAACTTCAAAGTTGTCTTTAAAACCGCACACAAGAACACGCAGTGGAGAAAAACCTTTTTTCTGCTCAGTTTGTGGCAAAAGCTTCTCTGGAAAGTTTAATTTAATAAAACACACAACAACACATAGTGGAGAAAAACCCTTTTCCTGCTCAGTTTGTGGCAAAGAATTCTCTCAAAAGGTACATTTAACAAGTTACACAAGAACACACAGTGGAGAAAAACCTTTTTTCTGCTCAGTTTGTGGAAAGAGTTTCTCTCGTAAGTCGCATTTGACAAGCCACACAAGAACACACAGTGGTGAAAAACCCTTTTCCTGCTCAGTTTGCGGCAGAAGCTTCTCTCAAAATGCAACGTTAACAAAACACACAAGAACGCACACTGGAGAAAAACCCTTTTCGTGCTCAGTTTGTGGAAAGAGTTTCTATCGTAAGTCGCATATAACAAGCCACTCAAGAACACACAGTGGTGAAAAACCCTTTTCCTGCTCAGTTTGCGGCAAAAGCTTCTCTCAAAATGCAACGTTAACAAAACACACAAGAACGCACACTGGAGAAAAACCCTTTTCGTGCTCAGTTTGTGGTATAAGCTTCTCCCAAAATTCTCATTTAACAAGGCACACAAGAACACACAGCGGAGAAAACCCTTTTTTCTGCTCAGTTTGGAGGAAAAGTTTCTCTCAAAAGTCACGATTAACAGAACACACAAGAATACACGCTGCAAAAAAACCTTTTCCTGCTCAGTTTGTGGAAAGAGTTTCGCATTTAACGAGCCACACAACAACACACACTGGAGACAAGCCATTCAGTTGCAGCGTTTGTGATAAAAAATTCTTTTCTAAAAAGGGTGCTGAGAGACACAATTGTGCTGGTGAGAATTGCAGCGATCCTTGAAGCTTAAAAAAAGACAACAAAAAACTGAAGGAACTGACTCTTTGTGGTAAGATGTAAATGTGATTTTGAATAAAATATTATAAATTTAATTTTGCAAAGCTCTTTTATTGATACTAAGCCAATGTGATCAGCGCCAGAAGAAGCAACGTGTCTGAGTGATAACTAGTTTTTTTTGTTTTCATATCAAACATTATCAATGAAATTAATTACCTTTGCCTAGAACAGGGGTCTCAATCTCGCGGGCCACTTGCGGCCCGCGGGATAATAGTTTGCCCCCGCCTTATTATGAAAGTTTAATGTTCGTGCGGCCCGCGAATTTGATATGACTGGCACGTTACAGTGTTTTGTGCGGAGCTGAACGAACCTACCAATCACGGTGGAGTATATGGCTCTCGAGGGTGGGCTTGACGTAAGCAGAGAGTTACAGCAGCGAGTTCATTCGTGTGCTGGGATGAGACTGTGACTGGTGATGTTGAAGATGTGCGGACGGATTATAGCAGGTTATGGATGTAGAAATGGACTATAAAGTGAAACTGTATCACTCAAACAGATAGTTGTCAGGATATGATTAGACGTCTATGCGGGGTCGAATGATCCGCTCGCGACGTAGTTAATTCTCTGTGGGTTAATGCTGCACTTTCATCAATGGGATCCTCATCAAAAGGATATGCCATGTTCGTAATAGTAGTGAAAAGTGATGAACAATATTTTTTTTTTCATTAAAGACGACGGAATTACGGCAAAATTGGCCGGCTGTTTGATTGAATAAGGAAATGATTTCTCGTCTGTGCCTGTGAAAGCTGGCGGAGACAGACTCTGTTTCATTCATGAAACTTGGTCCCGACCAGTTTAGTGTCAGAGAGTCCCAGGGGCAGTTATCTGTTATTATGAAATAGGTTGTAGTTATCGTTATCTCTCTCTGTAAAAGTAGTCAAAATAAATGACAACAACGGTCCGTAAGCAGTCGCCTTTTTGCGCTCGCCATCCCGGTCCTTACCATAGAAACACCATGGCCTTCATGGGGAGCGTATCTATGTTCCCCGCTTTGTATGGGACCGGGGAAAATAGGACCCTTTTTCTAAATATAAGTCCCATGTTCCCCGCTTTTCCCCAAAAGGGTCCTATGTTCCCCGCTTTCCGCCAAAAGCCTTGAAATTGTGTTGTATTTCATAATTAATCCTTACCTCCCAGCTAATCCTCATCTCCTCCTCCCACCCTCCCCCTCTGTCTCGCCACGAAATAATCAAAAATTCATGTTCAGAAGAAGATTGGGCTGCCAGGATGGCCGAGTGATCTAAGGCGCCGCGTTCAGGACCCAGTCTCCCCAGGAGGCCTGGGTTCGAATCTCGAATTTCCCCATTGTGGGACTAATAAAGGGAATATTATTATTATATTATTAAAGAACTCTTAATACAGACATTTGACTCATTATTATTATTATTATTATTATTATTGATTCCTGATTAATTTGATTAATTCCTTATTTATTTTCTTATTAATTCCTTATTTATTTTTAAATCTTATTTTGTGTTAAAAAATAAAAATAAAGACATTTGAGAAGATTAGATATTTTTAATTTTTTTCTTGCGGAAAACCTGATGCGGCCCAGCCTCACCCAGAGTCTGCCTCTAGTGGCCCCCAGGTAAATTTAGTTTGAGACCCCTGGCCTAGAACAACATTTGTTAACATTATGCTTTTCAGTTGTCTTTTTAATCGTAGTTAATGGAAAAGGTGTGAGAAGAAACTGTGCTTATGAAATCAGTGCCTTCCACAATCATCAATAAAATCACTTGTTCCACTTGCTCAAGTTGCCTTCATTATCCATCCATCCATTATCCGCCGCTTATCCGGGTCGGGTTGCGGTGCAGCAGGGAAGCCCAGACTTCCCGCTCCCCAGCCACATCTTCCAGCTCTGCCGGAGGGATGCCCAGGCGTTCCCAGGCCAGCCGGGAGACGTAGTCTCTCCAGCGTGTCCTGGGTCGTCCTCTGGGCCTCCTGCTGGTGGGACATGCCCGGAACACCTCACCAGGGAGGCGTCCAGGAGGCATCCTAAACAGATGCCCGAGCCACCTCATCTGGCTCCTCTCTACGTGGAGTGGGAGCGGCTCGACACTGAGACCCTCCCGGATGGCCGAGCTTCTCACCCTATCTCTAAGGTAGAGCCCAGACACCCTGCGGAGGAAACTCATTCCGGCCGCTTGTATCCGAGATCTTGTTCTTTCGGTCGCGACCCACAGCTCGTGACCATAGGTGAGGGTAGGAACGAAGATCGACCAGTAAATCAAGAGCTTCGCCTTTTGGCTCAGCTCCCTCTTCACCATGACAGACCGATACAGCGTCCGCATCACAGCAGAGGCTGCACCCATCCGCCTGTCGATCTCTCGCTCCATCCTCCCCTCACTCGTAAACAAGACCCCAAGATACTTAAACTCCTCCACTTGGGGCAGGATCTCCTCCCCAACCTGGGGAGGGCATTCCACCCTTTTCCGACTGAGAACCATGGTCTCAGATTTGGAGGCGCTGATCTTCATCCCAACCGCTTCACACTCAGCTGCGAACGGCTCCAATGAGAGTTGGCGATCACTGCTTGACGAAGCCAACAGTACCACATCATCTGCAAAAAGCAGAGATGAAATACTGAGTTCACCAAACCGGATCCCCTCATCGAAACGAATCCGACTTACTGCCGGCAATGCGGACCAAACTTTGACATCGGTGGTACAGGGACCCAACTGCCCGTATCAAGGGGCTCGGTACCCCGTACTCCCGAAGCAAGCTCCACAGAACTCATCGTGGGACACGGTTGAATGCCTTCTCCAAGTCCACGAAACACATGTAGACTGGTTGGGCAAACTCCCATGAACCCTCAAGGACCCTGTAGAGAGTGTAGAGCTGGTCCACTGTTTCACGGCCAGGACGAAAACCGCACTGCTCCTCTTGGATCTGAGATTCAACCTCCCGACGGACCCTCCTCTCCAGTACCCCTGAGTAGACCTTACCAGGGAGGCTGAGGAGTGTGATTCCTCTATAATTGGAACACACCCTCCAGTCCCCCTTCTTAAAAAAGGGGACCACCACCCCGGTCTGCCAATCCAGAGTCAGTGTCCCCGATGTCCACACAATGTTGTAGAGGCATGTCAACCATGACAGCCCCACAACATCCAGAGCCCGAAGGACCTCCGGGCGGATCTCATCCACCCCCGGGACCTTGCCACCGTGGAGCTTGTTAACTACCTCAGTTACTTCAGCCCCCGAGATAGGTGAGTCCACCACAGCGTCTTCAGGCTCTGCTTCCTCAAAGGAAGGCGTGTCGGTAGAGTTGAGGAGGTCTTCGAACTATTCTCCCCACCGACTCACAACGTCCCGAGTCGAGGTCAGCAGCACCCCATCTCCACTATAAAAAGTGTTGATGATGCACTGCTTCCCTCTCCTGAGACAACGGATGGTGGACCAGAATTTCTTCGAAGCCGTCTGGAAGTCGTTTTCCATGTCCTCACCGAACTCCTCCCACGCCAGAGTTTTTGCTTCGGCAACCACCGAAGCCGTATTCCGCTTGGCCAGTCGGCACCTGTCAGCTGCCTCCGGAGTCCACAGGCCAGAAAGGCCCGATAGGACTCTTTCTTCAGCCTGACAGCATCCCGTACCGCCGGTGTCCACCAGCGGGTTCGGGGGTTGCCGCCACGACAGGCACTGACCACCTTACGTCCACAGCTTCAATCGGCTGCCTCAACAATGGAGGCACGAAACATGGTCCACTCAGACTCAATGTCCCCCGCCTCCCCCAGTACGTGGGCAAAGTTCTGCCGGAGGTGGGAGTTGAAACTCTTTCTGACAGGGGATTCTGCCAAGCGTTCCCAGCGGACCCTCACAATACATTTGGGTCTGCCGGATCTTCCCCCACCATTGGAGCCAACTCACCACCAGGTGGTGATCAGTTGACAGCTCCGCCCCTCTCTTCACCCGAGTGTCCAAAACATGCGGCCGCAAATCCGTTGACACGACTACAAAGTCGATCATCGAACTGCGGCCTAGGGTGTCCTGGTGCCAAGTGCACATATGAACACCCTTATGTTTGAACATGGTGTTCGTTATCGACAATCCATGACGAGCACAGAAGTCTAGTAACAGAACACCGCTCGCGTTCAGATTGGGGGGGGCCATTCCTCCCAATCACGCCCTTCCAGGTCTCACTGTCATTACCCACGTGAGCATTGAAGTCCCCCAGCAGAACGAGGGAGTCTCCAGGGGGAACGCTCTCCAGCACACCCTCCAAAGACTCCAAAAAGGGTGGGTACTCTGAACTGCTGTTTGGTGCCCAAGCGCAAACAGTCAGCACCCGTCCCGCCACCTTGAGGCGGAGGGAGGCTACCCTCTCATCCACCGGGGTGAACCCCAGTGTACAGGCGCCAAGCCGGGGGGCAATAAGTATGCCCACACCTGCTCGGCGTCTCTCACCTTGGGCAACTCCAGAGTGGAAGAGTGTCCAACCCCTATCAAGAGGACTGGTACCAGAGCCTAAGCTGTGTGTGGAGGTGAGCCCAACTATATCTAATCGGAATTCCTCTTCCTCGTACACCAGCTCAGGCTCCTTCCCAGCCAGAGAGGTGACATTCCAGATCAGAGCGCCAAGGTCCCTGCCTCTTGCCGCCACCCGACTCACATTGCACCCCACCCCTTTGACCCCTCCCACAAGTGATGAGCCCATGGGAAGGGGGACCCACATCGCCTTTTCGGGCTGTGCCCGGCCGAGCCCCATGGGTGCCAGGCCGGGGCTCGGCCGGGCAGTGGGTTTGGTGAGCCGTGCTTTGTCTGGACCCTCACCGAGGACCTGTTTGCCATGGATGACCCTACCAGGGGCAAAAGCCCCCGACAACTTAGATGGCTGTCATGTCCGAATCAAGCCTCCAAGTGACCTTGATGGTCATGACTTATAAGAACCGCGAGCTTTTCAGCAGCATAATTATGCAAGCTGTATGTGACCATCAGAGTCGCTTTCTGGACATCTACATGGGCTGGCCTGGATCAGTCCACGACTCCAGTCCACTTCATCTTGGCAGATGGAGGGTACCCGTGCCTCCAACGACCACTCCCCGTCATCACTCCTTACAAGCGGCCGGTGCAGGGTGTGTGGGCCCGGCGATTCAACATTCATCATTCCAAGGCGCACAAACATGGCAAAATATCAGTAGATGGAAAAATAGATTCATATACAATTTAATAAATGGTTAATAAATCTATCCCATCTTTTGTCGTGACATGGCAGCCATCAATTGCCCCAGCCACCCCTGCAAACCCCCACGTAATGGATGATGTAGTGGACACTGCAACCGGTGTGATACCCCACTTCGAGTCAGGAGAGGAAGATCAGGACTCCTCATTGTGCCCCATCCATGTCATGGGTCCTGGAAGAAAGGTTCCATCCATGCTCCAAATGAGTCCCTGGTCAGGCGAGAATTAAAAAATAGCACAGGCACACTCAGGTTTATCCTGCAACTGTTATGAACTGGGGAATGCTTTTTATTTATTTACTGTGAATAGTTATTTCTGTGAATTTCCTGTGAGTTATGATGTACTTAATTTATCCATTTTGTTTGTTCCCAACAGTTTGCAAGCAAAACAGACACATGGTGGCATCTTCATATTATTGTAAAAGTTTTGGTCTTTTACAAACCTGGGCTTTTTCACTTTTGTTTGAAGAAGCTGATCTAAAGCTGTGACTGGGACAAATGCATGTAAACACGTGAAATAAATTGTTGAGCGATACAAACTAGTTCATCTGTTTTGAAAGTACCCCGGTTTTTGTTTACTTTTAAGTGAATGTTATATAAATTCTAGTCTTGGGAACACCAAGCATTGATTTTTATTTTGATCAATCATTTTTTCCATTAAACTGAAAAACCTTCGTCTCCCTCCTCTCAGTTGCTCTTCTCTCCTCTGCCAACCTCTGTCTCTCCAATTCTTGTCTCCGCATTTCTAAACCCAGTTTGTAGAGTCTTATTTCATGAGTTCGATTCAACAAAGGCAGTTTTATTTCTTTGTTTTGCTCCCTACTATTGAAATATATGTGACTTAAATATTCTAATATCCCATTTAATATCCAATTCCTAACAAATCACGTTCAGGTAGAGAAAATAATAATTAATGAACAGTTCTGTTACATACATTTAGTGAATAATCAACACATAAGAGTCAGGGGGGTACCCGAGGGTACACAACCCAAGAAAGATTAGGAACCATTGAATTAGCGCATCTTGAGTAAATGGATGGAAATAGACAAGACAATAACCCGTTAAATGTTTTTCCTGTGATATTATTTTTTTTACACCATGCACTGGCTGCGTAGAACTTGGCCTCCCGTAAAGAGGCTGTCGTATATACGATTCCCCCTGGAGCTTGATCAGCCGCGCGGTCATCTCCTTGCTCCCTAAAGAGAAAGATAAAATAAAATAATGCTATTTTGCATGCATGCAGAATTACGACAATTCAAATGTTTCAGCCGTACCTTCTATACAAGAGTTACTAGAACGACCTTTGTTATATTTGGCCGATAACTGATAAACTGATCTTAATCTGGAGCGAAATATCCAACCATTGCTGCCCAATATTTCTTATGATTGTTTTAATATTATATACGAATAACTTATACTTACATCTGAAAGTGCACTCCGATGAGGTGGAACACGTACGTAGCTTCGTTTGTTTTTTTTTTGTCGAAGAAGAGTGTAGAACGGCGTAAGAAGAGCGAGGCATTTGAGGCTGCGAAGGTTACATTTTAGTAGCCTTCCCTCAGGGCCCGTCGCCATGGAAACTCCATGGAAACAAGGCCAGATTTGAAGGCTAGTTCTCGGAGGCTGCGTGAATTTGGACACCTGCGTAAGCAGTCTCGTCGCACCGGAAGTGACGTATTCTGGTCGCCATATTGGACATCGAAGGACGGAGCCCATTAATTTGTAGCTATTGAGCCTGTCCAAATTCACCACGAGTTATGCGATCCATTCAGGCTACATGAGGAGGAGCCTTGTTAGGCTTCAGAGGACCCAGCCTGCAAACTGGCCTTCTGAGGTCGCGGACTGTTAATTTGGACACGGCCTGTGTTTTTGAGTCTACCCGGACGTCATACTGTTATAAAATGCGATTTGCCAGTAAACAGCCAATCAGAATCAGCCCTCGCGTCCGACTCCTGTTTGGTTAACAATTGTGGCACAGTTTGCATTGTAAGCGTAAAACTGTGTTTTGTACTGAAGAGGAGAGAGAAGCCGGAAGAGTTGCTCTTTTTGTGGAACCCACGCTAAGACAGTTCAACACCTGTTTTGGATCGGCTCATATTCAAGGACATTTTGGAAGGACTTCAATAAATTTGTCAGTTTATTTCTTTATAAAAACTTTTCTTTAAAGTGGGAAAATGTTGTTTTCTGTTTCTTTAAGAAGTGTGGTGCTGTAGATGCTTTTTTCATAATTTATTTGCTAATAATAACTTTTTTATTCATAAATGTAAGTTTGGCAATCAGAAACCAACCTTTTCACACTGACACTGTTTTCTATATTAGACTTTTAAATGACTCTACTAAACACAAAGGCTCAGGAAAAAGGCCAGTTGAGCAAGTGGAACAAGTGATTTTATTGATGATTGTGGAAGGCACCGATCTCATAAGCACCGTTTCTTCTCACACCTTTTCCATTAGGTACAATCAAAAACACAACTGAAAAGAATAATGTTAACAAATGTTGTTCCAAGCAAAGGCAATTAATTTTATTTACATGTTTGATGTAAACACAAAAGAAATCATCACTCAGACACGTTGGTTCTTCTGGCACTGATCACATTGGCTTTGTGTCAATAAAAGAGCTTTGCAAAATTCAATATATCATATTTCATCCAAAATCACATTTACATCTTACCACAAAGAGTCAGTTCCTTCAGTTTTTTTGTCTTTTTTTAAGCTTCAAGGATTGCTGCAATTCTCACCAGCACAATGGTGTCTCTCGGCACTCTGCTTAGTGGAGAATTTTTTAGCACAAACGCTGCAACTGAATGGCTTCTCTCCACTGTGTGTTCTTGTGTGCGCTGTTAAATGTGACTTTCGAGAGAAGCATTTTCCACAAACCAAGCAGGAAAAAGGCTTCTCTCCACTGTGTATTCCTGTGTGGGTTTGTAAATTTGACTTTCTAGAGAAGTATCTGCCACAAACTGAGCAGGAAAAAGGTTTTTCTCCAGTGTGCTTTCTTGTGTGGCTTATTAAACTTGCCTTTATAGAAAAGCTTTCACCACAAACCAAGCAGGAAAAAGGTTTTTCTCCACTACATGTTGTGTGTTTTGTTAAACTTGACTTATCAGAGAAGCTTTTGCCACAAACTGAGCAAACAAAAAAGGATTTTCACCATTGTGTGTTCTTGTGTGTTCTGTTAAATGTGCCTTTTGAGAGAAACATTTTCCACGAACTGGGCAGGAAAAAAGATTTTCTCCACTGTGTGTTCCTGTGTGCCCTTTTAAACTTGACTCCCCGTGACATCACTTTCGGCGCGACATCTGTTCCTCCGCTTTTATCCACCGGGCGAGTAAACGCAACTATGGTTTCGTGCACCACCACATGCAACACTTGCACCATTCTCATGGAAAGACTCTCCCTGCTAGAGGGACGTGTCCGCCAGCTAGAGCAGAGTAATGTGGTAAGCGTAAACGTGGCGGACACGACTGTTAGCACGGGTTGTAGCCAACCTGCTAGTCTGGTTAGCATTGGCCGTAAACGGTTTGCTAATCGCGGTGAGCCTGTTAAGACACATAGCAGTTCCATTCCACCTCGGTCTCATGGCTCCCGCACCTTAGTGATAGGTGACTCCATTACCCGCAACATTAAGCTTGAAAATCCAGCCACAGTAATGTGTATTCCTGGGGCCAGAGCACCCGACATAGAAGCTAATCTTATGGAGCTAGCGCGCAAGACACCTATACACCAGCGCAGTGCAAACAACGCTAGCTATTCAGATATAGTGATACACATCGGCTCCAATGACACTAGGATGAAGCAATCAGAGATCACAAAGAAAAACATAGCAAGGACTTGTGATCTCGTCAGAAAGATGAGTCGGCATCGAGTAATTGTCTCTGGCCCCTTGCCTGCGAGAGGCAATGATGAGAGGTTTAGTAGATTATTCTCGCTAAATAAGTGGCTGGCTAGTTTTTGTAGTGAGCAGGGACTGCAGTTTATAGATAACTGGCCTTCTTTCTGGGGCCGACCCGACCTGCTGAGGATGGACGGCCTTCACCCTAACTGGGAAGGCGCCATCACTCTTTCTAGAAACATAGATTATTGTTTGAGCCTTCCATGACTATTCATATTAGAGCAGGTCGGGTTGCAGGCGAATAGTGAGCTTGTAAGGAAGGGTATGGAGTCTGTAAGGCTAGAGCTAACTAGCGCTATGCTAGACTTAGACATCACACATAGCTTTTCTTCTAGATTTGAGCGCTACACACCATACGCTGGTAGATCTCATACTGATATAATTTCTACTGAGGTGGCAATACATGATGGGTTTAAGCATTCCTCCTCGGTCAGTTTTATTGACGACGAGCCGTTCTCTCAAAATAATAGCACTCGAAAGCTGGTAAATAACTATCGGATTCCGACCGTCAGAATTTCTCGCCGCGTTTATAGTCGCTCGAGGTACAATCCGGGACCTAGGCAAAGCAATCTCCTTAATATTATGACCAGGAGTCCTGTTGCGCGGAATAACTTAGATAGACCTATTTTACTGAAACTCGGTTTTTTAAATATTAGATCGCTTTCATCGAAAGCCTTGTTAGTTAATGACCTTATTAGAGACCATAATCTTAACATGATTGGTCTTTGCGAGACCTGGTTAAAACCGAATCAGTTTTTACCGCTAAATGAGGCTTCACCTCGAAACTTCGTGAGCTCGCATGTTGCGCGCCCCCAAAAGAAAGGCGGGGGTGTAGCCCTCATTTCCGAATCTAATCTAAAACTTAGTCCTCGTCCTAGCAATTCCTTTAAAACATTTGAAGTTCTCATTATGCGATCCTCAGCCGCGCTGCCGTTTTATCTTGCCGTTCTTTATCGTCCGCCTCGCTCTAACTCCGGCTTTTTAGATGAATTCGTAGCTGATTTGGTAACTTATCATGGGCGACTTCAACATTCATATGAATCTCCCGTCGGAACCACTTACCGTGGCGTTTCAGACAATAATTGATATGTTTGGTTTCACGCAAATAATAGATGAAGCAACGCATATAAATGGCAATACGCTAGATTTGGTATTAACCCGAGGCTTAGCATCTTCAAAAATAATTGTATTACCATATACCAGTGCTATATCTGACCATTACTTTATCAAATTTGAAGTCTTGGCTCACTGTCATCGTTCTGACCATAATCAAAATTATAGCAGCCGTAACATTAGCTCCTCAACCATCGTTGCGTTCTCTGAGCTACTCCCTTTAGCAACTGCTTCGTTTCCTAATTATATTGGTACGATTGATGATCTCACAAACAACTTTAATGTCGCTTTGTTAAATGCGCTTGACTCCGTTGCGCCTTTAAAAACGAAAACTCGTCCAAAGAGGCTTACTCCGTGGTTTACAGAGGAAACGCGCGTACTGAAACGATCTTGTAGGAAGCTTGAGCGCAAATGGCGTGCGACCAAACTTGAGGTCTTCAGTCAGGCATGGTGCGATAGTTTACTAATATACAAAGAAGTGCTTAATTTAGCCAAAACTAATTATTATTCTAGATTAATTGTCTTAAATAAAAACAACCCTAAATATTTATTTGATACCGTAGCAATGCTAACGCAACAGCGACCAACCTCGGATAGCTCTTCCTATTCAGCTCACGATTTTATGCAATTTTTTACTCAGAAGATAGAATGTATTCGTGATGAGATTAAAGACACTGTTCTTAAAATTCCGTCGAATTCCGCGATAAATGGTGTTAATAGGGACATTAGGGCTGATAACTGTCCGATAACCTTATGTCAATTTAAAAAAATATCTCTTGAGAGCCTAACAAAATTGGTTAGTGCAGCAAAACCGACAACTTGTGTGCTCGATCCGCTTCCTGGTAAACTAATTAAAGAACTGTTTACGACCCTAGGACCGTCTGTTTTAAATATAATTAATCTATCACTTACCACGGGTGTAGTACCAGCAGCTTTTAGGACCGCCGTTATCCGACCGTTACTTAAGCAACCAAACCTTGACCCAGAGAGTCTCATCAACGATAGGCCGGTTTCAAATCTTCCGTTTATTGCAAAAATTCTTGAAAAAGTCGCAGTGCAACAACTTAATGAATATATGACTGCTAATAATAAATTTGAACCTTTCCAATCGGGTTTTAGAGCCGACCACTCTACTGAGACGGCCCTTGCTAAAGTTACTAATGATCTTCTCATAGCTATGGACGCCGACACCTCATCAATATTACTCTTACTCGATCTTAGTGCCGCTTTTGATACCGTTGATCATAAGTCAAGTCAAGTCAAGTTTATTTTATTTGTATAGCCCTTAATCACAGACAGTCTCAAAGGGCTTTACATAACCACAATCGACATCCCCGATCTTAACATATTATTAAAACGCCTTGAAACGTGTGTTGGCATTTCAGGTTCAGCGCTTTCTTGGTTTAATTCGTATCTGTCGGAGAGGACGCACCGTGTAATTCATGGCAAAGCGACTTCGGATCTTTGTAAGATCACATGTGGAGTTCCGCAGGGATCGGTACTTGGACCTCTATTGTTTAGCATCTACATGCTACCGCTTGGTGATATTATACGGAAATATAACATTAGTTTTCATTGTTATGCTGATGATACGCAGTTATACATGCCGTTGGATATAACAAATCCGCGCGATTGCTCTAAATTAGAGGCATGCCTTGCCGAAATTAAACAATGGATGTCTTGAAATTTTTTGCGTCTTAACTCAGATAAAACCGAGATGCTGATCATTGGACCAGCGCGTCATCTGTACCTTTTCAAAGACACCACTCTGAGTATCGATAAATGTAATATTACCCAGAAGGATTTAACAAAAAATCTCGGTGTTATATTTGACGCAACTATGTCATTTCAAATCCACATTAAAAATATTACACGGACTGCGATTTTTCATCTGCGTAACATTGCTAAAATTCGCCCAATTCTATCAACGTGTGACGCGGAAATCTTAATCCATGCGTTTGTTACGTCTCGCCTCGACTATTGTAACGTTTTGCTCTCGGGTCTCCCCATGTCGAGTATTAAAAGTCTGCTGTTAGTTCAAAATGCAGCAGCTAGACTCTTAACTAAGACGAGAAAGTTTGATCATATTACCCCGATATTAGCCAATTTGCATTGGCTTCCGGTCCACTTGAGATGTGATTTTAAAGTTCTGCTACTTACTTTTAAAATATTGCACGGCTTAGCACCTTCTTATCTCGTTGACCTCGTGGTACCATATGTTCCGTCCCGAAACCTTCGCTCACAAAATGCTGGTCTTTTAGTGATCCCGCGAGCCAAAAAGAAGTCCGCAGGTTCTAGAGCGTTCTCTATTCGGGCACCAATGCTTTGGAATGCACTACCCTCAGATATTAGAGGCGCCACCTCAGTAGAAATGTTCAAAACACTATTAAAGACGCATTTATACTCTTGTGCATTTAGCTGAAATATTTGTTGGCCTGTTTACTGCCGCTTTTTTTTCTTTTGTTTTCTTTTCTGCCCCCTTTTCCCCCGGCTGGGGGATTAGGTGACGGTGACCCACTAGGAAGTTTAAGGCATTGACCAACTGGGCATGCACCTGTTCCAGTGATGTCGTCTTCCTGCAGCGCGACATTTGATCAATTTATTTATATACTTTAGCATCTAATTTAATTATTTGTTGGCCTGTTTACTGCCGGTTCTTCTCTTTTCTGCCCCCTCCTTCCCCTGCTTGGGAATTAGGTGATGGGGACATGCTTTGAAGATTACGGCACTGACGAACCGGGAAGGGACCTGCTCTGCCGAAGTCGTCTTCATGCAGCGCCTCTTCTGATTTCCTTATATTTCAGCACTTCGTTGAACTACTTGTTGGCCTGTTTACTGCTTCTGTTCTTTGTTTTTTTTTCTGTTCCCAATTCCCGGGCTTGGGAATTAGGTGATGGTGATTCACTTGGAAGTGGCTGTTCTGAATTTACACCAACTGACCGGTACAAGATCGAAGGCTCATCCTCGGATATGCTGCCATGGAGATTACGGCCCTGGATGAGGACGCACTCCACTGAAGTCATCTTCCTGCAGCACTTCTTTTGATTGACTCTCACATTATCTCATCTAACATTGAATAGCATCATTTTATGTGTCAAATGTTGCCCAGTTGGCATCCATTGCAGCCTGGAAGGGGGATTCCCCCATCTGTGGTCCCTTCTCAAGGTTTCTCACTTTTCCCCTAATGAGGTTTTTTGAGTTTTTCCTTGCCCTCCTGGGGGTAAAGATCAGTGGATGTCGATTGTGGTTATGTAAAGCCCTTTGAGACTGTCTCTGATTCAGGGCTATACAAATAAAATTGACTTGACTTGACGCATATGCATTCCCATCACGCTAGTCTTTGGGATTTCCCTCCAAAAGTCCCCCAGAGGGAGAGCAGATGCGTCTCCCCGTTGATACGACCAGTCTACTAGTGACCACCTTAAATTACTTCCATACCCAGGAAGGTCACTGACCTGGCGAGAGAATTGCCACCACCATAAACAATGCTCAGGCCTATTTTCTATCTCTTTTATTCAGAAAGTGAAATATTAAATGTATGTGAGGGGATATTTGAAGACTTTGAGTTTTGTTCAATGGACCATACATATACGACCCAGCCAAACACACCGAGAAAACAAGCGCTGACTCCAGTCGCCATCAAGTTGCCAACTCCTGACATACCAAAACCTTTGAGAGAAACTGAGCCGATTTGCGTTTCTCTTTCTGGTTCTTTTTATAGTTCAACTTCTAGTTTAGTTTTTCACCTTTTCACAGCGTAATGAAGGCCAGATGAGCAAGTGGAACAAGTGATTTTATTGATGATTGTGGAAGGCACCGATTTCATAAGCAGTTTCTTCTCACACCTTTTCCATTAAGTACGATTAAAAAGACAACTGAAAAGCATAACGTTAACAAATGTTATTCCAGACAAAGGCAATTAATTTTATTTACATGTTTTATGTAAACACACAAAAAAAAATCATCATCACTCAGACACAATGGTTCTTCTGGCAATGATCACATTGGCTTAGTGTCAATGAAAGAGCTTTGCAAAACTAAATTTATCATATTTCATTCAAAATCACATTTACATCTTACCACAAAGAGTCAGTTCCTTCAGTTTTTTGTTTTCTTTTTTTTAAGCTTCAAGGATTGCTGCTATTCTCACCAGCACAATCGTGTCTCTTAGCACTCCGTTTAGTGGAGAATTTTTTAGCACAAACACTGCAACTGAATGGCTTGTCTCTAATGTGCGTTCTTGTGTGGATTCCTAAATTTGACTTTACAGAGAAGCTTTTGCCACAAACTGAGCAGGAAAAAGGTTTTTCACCACTGTGTGTTCTTGTGTGTTCTGTTAAATATGTCTTTCTTGAGAAGCATTTTCCACAAACTGAGCAGGAAAAAGGTTTTTCACCACTGTGTGTTCTTGTGTGTTTTGTTAAACTTATCTTATGAGCGAAACTCTTGCCACAAACTGAGCAGGAAAAAGGTTTTTCTCCAGTGTGTGTTCTTGTGTGGCTTGTTAATTGTGCCTTTTGAGAGAAGCTTTTGCCACAAACTGAGCAGGAAAAAGGTTTTTCTCCACTGTGTGTTCTTGTGTGTCTTGTTAAAGTTGACTTATACAGGAAGCTTTGGCCACAAACTGAGCAGGAAAAACGTTTTTCACCACTGTGTGTTCTTGTGTGTTCTGTTAAATATGTCTTTTTCGAGAAGCATTTTCCACAAACTGAGCAGGAAAAAGATTTTTCACCACTGTGTGTTGTAGTGTGGCTCGTTAACGTTGAGTTTTGAGAGAAGCTTTTGCCACAAACCGAGCAAGAAAAAGGTTTTTCACTGTGTGTTCTTGTGTGGCTTGTTAAATTTGCCTTATGAGAGAAGCATTTTCCACAAACTGAGCAGGAAAAGGGTTTTTCTCCACTGTGTGTTCTTGTGTGGATTGTTAAATGCGACTTTTGAGAGAAACTCTTGCCACAAATTGAGCAAGAAAAAGGCTTTTCTCCACTGTGTGTTCTTGTGTGTTCTGTTAAATGTGACTTTTGAGAGAAACCTTTTCCGCAAACTGAGCAGGAAAATGTTTTTCCTCCACTGTGTATTGTTGTGTGCCTTGTTAATTGTGACTTTCGAGAGATGCTTTTGCGACAAAATGAGCATGAAAATGTTTTTTCTCCACTGTGTGTTCTTGTGTGCGGTTTTAAAGACAAAGTTAATGAGTCAGTGTGACATGCCCTTTCACTTTTAGCTTGCCCATTATCATCATCATCATCGTCATGAGTGTCTGATAATGTGTCCTCATTATGTGCTTGTGATGGCCCCCAGGGGTCTTCATCACCTTCTGTTGTCATGTGATGACTTGAGCTGCTGCTTGGAGGCTCCGCCCCTCTCTTGTCCTCACTCTCATGCTTGTTTTCATCTTCAGTCTTTATTTGGACAACGTTCAGTGGTGACTTGTTGATCTGCTCCTCCTCCTCCTCCTTTTTGATGTGAGTCAAGTCTGGCTCCTCTTTGACAGAACAGAGATCATTTTGTCTGACGTCTGCAGGACACAAAAAGACAAATTTGGTTTGGTCAAGTCAAAGCTCATGCGGCGACTTCGTCTTATATTGTTTCTACCGTGCTACCTTGACTTGTGCCTGCCGAACACCAATCAATGCGTGCGACCCCGATTTGGACCGGACCATGGGGGCATTTCACAAAATTACGTCCTACGATGTAAACCTCCCTTTCGCAGCACAACTGTGATAAACGAGCATTTAAAAAGGAAGCATGTTGTGGCTGATGCCCGATTTCATTCCTGACATAGTCACAGACGTTTCTGGAATATGTATTCAAATTCGACTAAGATACGCCATAATATTTTAAGAGTTCACTGAATTATTTTGGAACTGCAATGATGCTTAACAGCCATAGGGTGTCAGTAATGAGTAACAAAGTAACACAAGACCTCCCACTGATACATCATCATTGTCATTTGGATAAATTACCAGGAACTATGAGTTGTGGGGGTGATGCAAACCACCTGGGCCACAGGAACTTTATTATCAGGAACTAAATGTTCCTGGACTTGTAGGTAGAAAAGGGGGTTGTGACTTTCAGCCCTTTTGAGACTATAGTAAGGCAAAGATGCAGATGCATTCCTTGCAGCATGCGCTTGTTCACTGATGAGATCCGTGCAACCTTGGATGGATGCATTCAATGTATTTTAAATGTTTGGATGAGGTGAAACGATGCACACGTGCACAAAACAGTGCAGGGCCACCCGAGGTTCATTGACCGAGCCAGTAAATAAATAAATAAGACCAATACGTACTTGATTTTTAAAAAAAAAAAAAAAACTTTGTGTTTTATCCACTAAAATTCATCAACCGCCATTGATATTTTTGCCGCAGTGTGCACAGTTTTTAGAGTCAGTTTGAATCATTCCATAAGGAATTGCTTGAACAAGATATGTCAGAGTTTTTGTCAAAAACGAGACAAGTCTGCACAAATGAATCACCCAGCCAAGATTGTCTTTGTCACTTGCGAGGAGCAGTCCGCCAAAGAGAAAAGCGTCCCCGCTCCTGTGCGGCGTTTTATTGAAGCACAGCAAAGCAATTTGAATATGCCAACCCATAAAAGAATGGAAAAACATGAACACTTTGACTTTATATCACCCGTCCACACGCTTCCTGTTGTTCGAACGGTTTCAGCTTACAAGACATGTTTGGGTCACACTTCTGTTAAATGCGAGCGAGACGGTTTCCTGTCGAACACGGTTCAAGACGTGCATCGGTTTTTGTGGCTTCCTGCTCAACTGCCAGCATAGACACAACTCTTTTACCACTGAACTCACGTTTTCCTGTTTAAGAGGTCCATGTTTTTGTGACCTTCTATTAACCCGTAAGCATAGTTTTGAAACATGATGACATGACAAACTTAATTTCTTTCACAATAATATGAAAACTTTCGCAGATATAGCAAAAACAAATTGGAGAAGCTGTGGAGCAGAGCACAACATCAGTCAGACCCCGGGGTCCACAACCCCTCTGGCAGAGACGCAAACAGAGCTTTCGCTTCAGAGTGACCCATTCACTGTCTACCATACTGTCGAGAAATTGGGAAAATGTTTCATAACAGAGGAATTCGGATTGGGTGCTGAAACACCACACCCTGCTAGTGACATGGAGTATTCAACATCTGAAATTAACTCTGCCAAAAGTCTTCACCAATGGGCCGAAACCTTTAGTATGATGATGCGCACCGATAGTTAATGTGATTTGTGGCTCAGCAAACAGAGACAATTCTTACCGTTTCCTCGGCTCTGGGGCAAGGCACACATGCGAGGCAGCACCGGTAGACATCACAAATACATAATCCTAATGCAAGATGCACTTTTGACCCTCGATTTTGGGTGAATGCATCCTGACAAACCAAATAATCAGAACTCAGTGTTCAATGCAAAGGACCAATTGGTAGTTTGAATGGGTGGAGGCGGCTGCACCGCGCAGACCAGAGCAGGAACAGGACGTACCAGCTGCGGGAGGATGGAGACCCTGGTCTCAGAGCTGCCCAGTCGACTGGAACGGAGGACAACATATGCTTCCCCCGGCGGAAGCGCACAGTCATATTCAGTCCCTTCTGGAAATTCAGTCCCACTCGAATTCCAGTGTTTCACAGGTGCGGGTTCGGTCCTTGGCAGTGACTCAGCCAATCTCAAGAGTTCTACAAGCCTGACAGTATTGTTGCTCATTGGGATATGCAGAAGAAGCTTGCAAAGCGTGGAATATCTTGTTCCACCATCATAAACTGTTGTCCATCAATCGTGCGTCAAGTGTGCGTTTGGAAGCCATAGAAGCGTTGTCGGAGGAGGGGGTAGCGATGGCGCCCCCGTGCTAGAGGAGCTCTTTGTGACAGGCATGGCGCTGGACCACAGGCTGACACATTTCAGGAAGTGGCTCGGTTTGGACCGCTCATCACCCAGTGACCCAGTGACCCCACAGCAAAAGCACGTCCCACTCACAACCCATGTCTATAACCACCCCTACTTCTGTTACGTGACCTTGTTGACCGGCCGGTGCGGACAACAAGCCTGCTGTGGCGCTGCGTCACCAGAACCTGGCCCAGGAGCAGCGGAAACGGTAAGAGCAGACGCAATGGGAGCTGCATGCGTCGGCTGCTGCATTAACTGCTTCCCCCTGTTTTATTTTATTTATTTTTCCCATGTTCTTTTTTCCGTTCCCGGTGAATTAGCACTCTTGGCCCTCTGAACCCACGAGTGTAACAATTCTTTTTCTCCATCCAATACAATATTTTCTTTCATCGATGCAAAAACGGGGATTCAACTCATACTGATTAGCAGTTTCTCATTGACAGACTGTTCCGCATGATGTCAGTAAGGACAATTAACATTAGTTCGGAAAATATCCCCTTCTTAATCACAACTCAAAGGGATGATTCTATAAACATGCGAACCTTCAGAACACCCATGAACACGCCAACTATAATTTAGCTATTCTTTTTTTAACTAACTAATACAGTGATTCTCAAATAATGGGGCGCGGTGCGATGCTGAGGGGGGCGCGTGAGTTGATGACAGTGCGCCACATAGCCAGCAGCCAATCATATCACAGCGGGGTGTGTCCTGTTCTTCCGCTTTAGTGCAGAACAAACTGCAGTTTCCACGCAGGAAATCCGTTCAGCGCTGCTCTAAAAAAACGACGCCATCTTTCATTCGTCTCGTCGAACAAATAGAAGCACACGAGTTGTCGCCAAGCAGAGATCAAGTGCGGATTTGTTGGGATTGGCGTTTGAAAATGTGTGCTCGAACGACACCCAAGTACAAAGAGGAACTTTGTAGAATAAAAGAAGAGAACGAGCAACATCTTCAACTGCTGGGCGAAATTTGCAAGCAGCCTCGTGTTGTGCTACACCAGTGATTCGGCGCGCGGTGCGATGCTGGGGGGGGGCGCGTGGGACCCTGGGGAACATAATTTTTTGCATGGTTTTGGGACCGAAAAAGGCGATCTCAGACAACGCGAGTTTGAGCTCGTCAAAGCTGTTTTTGCCCCGAGTTCACGCAGTACTGGTTTTAAAAAAAAAAAAAAACGTGTCGCCCTGTCACGCAGTACTGATTAACAAAAACAAAAAAGCGTCGCCCCGTCGCTCGTTGACCCGGAAGTGATTTCTTTCGCCGCTCCTTAAATGCCCCGCGACAAGCTATCTTGCGCCGCAGCAGAGCGAGCAAGGAGGCGCTAAGCGCGCTAATCGCTAAAATGAATTGCTTCGATGGACGCTCGACTTTTAAAAGAAGTCTGACTCAAACCGCGTTCGGGCGGAGAGCCAGCAGCTATGAACAGAAATGTTGTATTGCAACCATTACGTATCCGAACAAAATAAGACGATGGCTACGTGAGCAATTTAGCAGACGCTCTCAGGCTGGAACACGGAAATGGCTGACGTCATCACAACGAAGCGGTTTGACGTCAATCAGATTGTGAACATAAAAAAAAAAATGTGTAGTCAACATATTAAAACTGTTGCTTTGTTATTTATATAGAATTTTTGTTTGAAACCCCCCTGGCTCTTTTTGTCTTTTCTATATTATGTATGTATTAATAACTGTTTGGTTTGTTCATGTTAATAAAGTTAAAAAAAACTAAACAAAAACGTATAGTAAATATTTATCATCCCATCAATATTCGCACCACAGAGTGCTGAGTTTCGAGAGCCTCACAATAGTCGTTCTCAAAATGATAGATTTTTTTAATCAATTTGTCTTTGTTAAGGGATATTTTATTGACAATCTAACATTTATAATACAAAGAACATGTACATTAGAACGAAATGTAAAAACAATTGTGGTGGGGGGGCGCAAATCTATTTTCTTCTTGGTAGGGGGGGCGTGACAGGAAATAATCGAGAACCACTGAACTAATATAACCCCGTTTTCCTCAACCAATGAGTCAGTATAATTTGAAGTGGATTATCCACAGACTAAAAATGTGTAATTTAATTCATAATCTAATTTAATCCATCACAACATGATAATTCATCATATTCCTGTCATTTCCATCTCAAAATGTCGTTTCATTAATTGAATTACCCTTGTACATCCGTCGCCAAACAGAAGTATGGAACATTAGATGTTTTTTTTTTTTTCGTTTTGCATGACCTTTAACCTTGCATGTTCTGTTTCAACAAAATTGTATCTTTTATCAGTTTCCCTGTTTTATGAGTTGCTGCCGGGGGCAAAAAGGAGGAGTTCAGAGAGGAATTTCACCCTCAGGGCAATCCCAAACTTTTGTTTCCAGGACATTGTAACACTCTGGGCTGGTTTATTGTTCTTCTTATTGCAATTTTACTGCGTTCAGTCTTCCTCGAGACTGAATACGTTCTAGTGTTTGCCAAATAGTTAATCCTAGTTTCTCACTTTAGCTTTTCACAGTCAAGATATGAACTTTTTCAACTGCACAATCACTTCATTGAGGTCTAATTATCAATTGTTTACCGTAGTCAGACTTTTGCCATCAAAGAGACCTGTTCCTGAACCATATGTTAACGTTTTCATCACTCAGGGCGTTTCCGTGTTGACAAATCACATTCCACGGAACATAAATTCATCCTTTTATGATCTTAGATTTCTCTATTTAAATCACCGCTTCTTGCAATGAAGATTAATTTCACCCCAATGATTATGTAGCCAATTATCTTTCTCATTCTAATTTTGCTTTAGTTATTATCCAAAATTTTAAACATATTTTTTATGCTGCATCTTTCAATGCACACTAGGACGCACACGCGTTAGTTGAACTGATAAAACGGAATATTAATGCAATCACATACGGCTTTTAGAAGGGGCATTTCTTTCTACAAAGGCGGGACTGGCACTGGTTGATAACTATCACCCCTTATCTCCTGCGTGGGGACTGCCTGACTTCCTGGTCCCACAGTAGATGGTAGCCAGGTTTTTGATTTTGTGTGGCCTTGACCAGAACGCGAGTAATCACAGGGTACGTATCTGAACAGCGTAGTCGAACCGGCCCAGACTTAATGCATGACTATTGCTACGTACCAGCGAAACCGTCGGGCGCTCCACACAACGGTACGCCTCGATCCTTACTGTGTTCCATGCCACAAAGTGCTCAATACGATACGTGGAAGCGCGCTTCTCTTCATTATTTCTATCTCCAGCTCATAATTTTCCTGCCAAAATTTACACCCTGGCCAGGGTCTGTACTCAAACTGAGCTTATTCACGACTATGTTGTCTATAGCTATAGTTTTACACTTCTTATTTCTCATCTCTTTAACCACTAGACCTTTCTTTTCTTTATCTTCTGCACATTTCTCCCGCACTAGTCTCCATTTACTTAGTTCCTATCATCATTTTTTTTCATTTATTTATTTATTTTTTATACATTTTCTAATGTTCTTTCATAGTGCGGTTACTTTGACATCTTTTAATGTCTTAATCATTTATAGAGGCCTCTTGTTTAAACAATAATTGAAACTAACACAGGGATTTTCCATGACCAATCGGCCAGCAGACCCACACGCACAAGCTTTCTTTAACGACCCCAAAAGCCCCGACCGCTTGGACACAGGCGCACAACACCCATTGTGAGTAAAAGCATCTCACCGAAAGTTCAGCCGGTCGGCTGTTGAACGCCTGCGCCCCAGCACCCTGAGACCCTCAATGGAGCAAGAATCCTGTTTGTGACGCCAAAAATGTGGTATATTTTGTTGTTGATGTGTGGGTCCGGCTCAGCTTCCCTCCGGACAGGTCGCCGAGCATGGCAGAATTGGTGATGGAAAAAGATTCTCTGACACAGTCATTTTGGTTAGAAAGAGATTTTCTTCTCGCCACATGCTGATGTCAAAAGAAGTCTCCCCAAAAAGAAAAAAGGGAAAGGTGTCCCCTCTCTCCAGCCTTCCCTTCTTATAGGGAATGGCCACACCTGACATGAATATTGAAGGATTGTATTATGATTGCTGGCATTATTTTAAACACTTACGGGACAGAAGGTCAATTATTTAATTTAGCAGGTTCATATTTACTGAACATGTTAAACATTGATTGAACAAAAAGCATTTATCAAATGAATGTAGAAGTACAGTGCATCGATAAGATTGACTGGGATTGTAGTCATGGTGTTTACTGATGCATTCATATGCTAAATTGATATGACATAGTTTAAATGTAAGACCTCAAAATTACACACATAGAATTTTCATGACCCACACTCTCATTCAGAAGAAACAGATTCAGTCTGCTCAGGTCAAACTGATGACAAACCAGATAGCACTTCATGGACAAATACGACAAAACACATTCTCCACATAGGCCATAGAAGATTCAAATATATCAAGTTGGGCCGAGGAGGACGTCACAGGGATGCTATCAAGAAGACCCAAAAATATAATCTGATCTGGGAAAACATACACCACACAATCTGTACACTGACGAGATTACAGGGGAATGTGAGCAGGAGAGACGGAGAGACTGCCGCCTGCCTGAGAAGGTCAGCCTTGGACGTGGACCGGGGGAGGGAGCAAGGACGACCGATTCAACCTACATGACCCTTGACATAGAAAACCTATAAAATGTGAGGCTGGGCTGAGATCAGCGCGCCATTTTTCGATTGTACGCGTCTGAGTACAGTTTCTCGTCAGAATAAGAAAAAGCCGCCCAGATACTATTTCCTGAACTCCAGAAATCGAAGAAACTAAAATATCGGAACTCTAATCAGTTGTTGTTGAGTCTTTATTTGACCCTATTCTTCTTGAGTACAAAAAACGAACACGCATTGGAGTAAGTTTGGCTTTGAAGATTCATTTACTAAATGTTTCTAATTTTCTCAGTGGCTCAACTCCAACAGTGGATATAAAAATACACTACATCTGTCAGCATAGTTTTGAAACATAATGACATGACAAACTTAATTTCTTTAACAACATATAAAAACTGGAATATGTAAAATGTTAAATAATCAGTTCAAATTTTAAACTGGAAAAAAAACATGGAGTTCACCCCCCACTATTGGTTATTCTTTGGTATTTATTTTCTGCACTGATTTCATTTGGCATAAACAAATGTTCAGCAAACTGGCAAGTAAAAGGCAACATTTAAAAATAAAACGGCAATAACCTTGGACGCATTTCCCCAAACAACTTAATGTTGGGATGCATATTTTTAACGATAGAAAGTCGTTCTTTACAAAGCAAATGAGAGTAAGACGTGTACAAACCTGCTTTGTGTGGCACAACACGAGGCTGGTTGCAAACTTCAGCAGTTGAAGATGTTGCTCGTTCTCTTCTTTTATTCTACAAAGTTCCTCTTTGTACTTGGGTGTCGTTCTTTCACACATTTTCAAACGCCAATCTCAACAAATCCGCACTTGATCTCTGCTTGGCGATAACTCGTGTGCTTCTCTTTGTTCGACAAGACGAATGAAAGATGGCGTCGTTTTTCAAAGTCCCACTGAAAGTATTTCCTGTTCGTCACGAAAGCGGAAGAACAGGACACACCCCGCTGTGATATGATTGGCTGCTGGCTTTGTCTTTGTTGCTGATCATGATGTAGTCGATTAAGTTCCTTGCCCGATCACCTGGCATCTTCCACGTCCATTGTCGTCGTGGGTGAACTGGGAACCATGTGTTTGTAATACAGAGGTTCCTATCGCTACACCAGTCAATGAGTCTGTCCCCGCGTTCATTTTTCTCTCCAAGCCCATGGGGGCCAACAATGTTCTCGTGTTTTTCTTCGCCTACTTTGGCGTTCCAATCACCCATAACGATGCACAGTTCCTGTGACTTACACACTTTGAAGACCTCCTCTAATTCACTGTAGAAATCGTCAATTTCTTCCTCTTCAGAGTCGGCTGCTGGTGCATAAGCGATTATCACATTTACGTTAAACGGACTAGATCGAATCTTGACTAGCATGACACGTTCCGATTTTGGCCAAACTGTTAGTAGACTGTGAGCGAGTTCTTTTGTTAGGATCACGCCCACGCCTCGGCGGCATTGCTTTCCGCCAGAATAATATACACGTTTGTCGCCTTTCTCAAAATTCCCTGCATCTTTCCAGTGGACCTCCGTGAGTCCAACACAATCGAGCCGAAGCCTGTCCATCTCCTGGATAACATTGTCTAACTTGCCGCTGATGTTAAGGCCGTTTACGTTCCATGTTGCTATCCTTGCTCCCTTGGGCCTGCTTTTCCTTCTACTTGCTCCTTTGAAAATTTTGTTGGTATGGGCCACGGTCACTGGATAACTACATCATGATCAGCAACCGTTTTCGCAATGCGGTTACAAACTCACGTGCGTACCCAGGGGCGGATTGCGGCTCCGACCACAACCCGGTGGTGGCCACGATAAGGCTGAAGCTGAAAAAACTTCGTAAGCCAAAGAGAAGTCCACGCTTCGTTCTCAGCTCTCTAAGAAACCAGGAGACCAGACAGAAGTTCCGTGAAGATGTGCTAGAGAGTCTCGGTGACTCTAACAACTGCTGGGACACACTCAAAAGTGCAATAAAAAGATCGGCAGACAAGAACATTCCTAAGGAAAATCCAAGAAGCAGACCAGCACATTGGATGACCGATGAAATCCGAGCACTTATGGTTAAACGAAGACTAGTGAAGAACAGACGTGACAATACGTACCGGCGGCTCAATGCAGAAATTCAACGTAAATGCTACGAGGAAAAGGAGCGTTGGCTGGAAGCCAAATGTCAAGAAGTAGAAAATTTACACGACAAAAACGCCAAGGAGATGTTTCGTAAAATCAAAGAAGTTGTCGGAAACAAGGGAAAATCTACCTCGATGTGCATAAAGGCGGAAAATGGCAAACTACTGACGGAGGAAGCAGAAATTGCAAAAAGATGGCAAGATTATGTACAAGACCTCTTCCACGACGACCGAATGGTAGATGAAGTCGTACAACTCGGCGAAGTCAATGGCTTACCCATCCTAAAAGAGGAGGTTTGCAATGCGATAAGGAAAGCCAAGAAACACAAAGCTCTTGGTCCAGATGAAGTTGCCACCGAAATGCTCGAAGCACTTGAGGAAGATGGGGTTGAAATCTTAACCAACTTGTTCAACAAAATCTATGATACTGGGGAGATCCCCAGTGACATGCTCCAATCAATTTTCATCGCACTACCGAAGAAGCCGCAGGCACTCGAATGTTCAGACCACCGAACGATTAGCCTCATGAGCCACACATTAAAGCTGTTACTGAAAATCATCCTGGAGAGAATTCGGAACAAAATCCGGCCTGAGATCCCAGATATTCAGTACGGGTTTGTTAAAGATCGAGGAACAAGAAATGCAATTTTTGTTCTGAGGATGCTTAGTGAGCGCTTCATCCAACACCAGCAAGTCATCTACGCATGTTTCGTCGACTACAAGAAAGCTTTCGATCGGGTGAGACACAACCCGCTGTTCGAAATGCTCAATGACATCCAGATTGATGAAAAAGACAAACGGGTACTGTACAATTTGTACTTTAACCAGACTGCAGCAGTGAGCCTACCAAGTGGTTTGACAGACTTTGCGCCAATTCGCCGGGGTGTTCGCCAGGGATGTCCAATGTCACCAGACCTGTACAACTTGTACAGCGAGGCCGTCCTTCGCGCGCTTGACGAGATCGAAGAAGGGATTCTGTGTGGTGGTCGATGGCTTAACAACATACGTTACGCTGACGACACCGTCCTCATGGCAGATTCGGAAGAGGGGCTCCAGAAGCTCCTTGACGCACTACGTGAGGAAAGCCTACGTTTTGGACTCGAAACCAACGAGAAAAAGACCAAGTGCATGACCATCTCCAAGAGTGAACCAGAGCCCATTTGCAGACTCCAATGTCAGGCCTCAGAGATCGAACAGGTGCGAAGCTTCAACTACTTAGGCTCCGTCATCAACCATGATGGCCGTTGTGAAAAAGAAATTAGACGTAGAATTTCGCTGGCGAAGGACGGTTTCAACCGAATGAGAAGCTTGTTCACAGACCGTAAACTCACACTTGATCTTAAGAACCGACTTCTACGATGTTTCATCTGGTCAATCCTGCTCTACGGGTGCGAGTCTTGGACATTAAACGCCAAGACAACAAAGAATCTAGAAGCTGCTGAAATGTGGATGTACCGTCGGATGCTACGTGTGTCATACACCACTCATGAAACCAACGAGTCAGTCTTACAATGGGTCGGACGAAATCGTGAGCTCATCCGGGTAATCCAAAACAGACAGACAAAGTTCCTTGGCCATTCAATTAGGAAAGGTGAAGTCGAGAACCTAAGTCTGAGCGGACGGATTCAAGGGAAAAAAGCACCAGGGGGTCAGCGGATCATCTTTAAGCTACCCCACAACAGTGCTCGTGAAACCTGGGACGCAGCCCGTCAACGCGTATTTTGATTTCCTCTATTCGAAACCTCATGGATTCTAAGGCCGAATCGGCTACGAAACTACAAGAGAGAGAGAGAGCTGGCTTTGTGGAGCACTGTCACCAACTCACAGACAGATGTCACCATTTGCGATGCAAATCATCGTTATCTTCTTCTAAACATTGGAAAAACGTACGATTTGAACCGTATGCACATGAACGAACATTTTAGTTCCCAAATATGAACTTGAGAGATGTATTGAATTTTACTTTTGTTGCTGGTTTTGTTTTCACATCTGACACCATGTTGTTGGTTGGATAGTATTCCAAATGTATTTCTCAATTATTAACAGTTGACATGATAAAGTGAAACTTTATGTCAACATATTTGCCTTTTTACAGAGTTTTTCGCCAGCGACGTGGTTGCGAATTTTAAATTAAAATACATCACTGTTTTATTCTCTAAATGTTAGAGTCTTAAAAAATGATTTCAGTGTTTATAACTTAACTAACTTAAATATTTCATTATTCGTTTCAGTATTCATTAAACTACGGTGATTCATTATTTATTTCAAGATTCATTGAACTGTTTCAGTAATAATTTAGTATTCAATGTTTAATCGTGACTGTATTTACTTTTTCAATATTTGTGTCACTATTTTGTTCAATCTTAATATTATGGACAATTATTTTGCAAGTAAGGTTTTTGTTATTTATTGTGGCCACCTGCTTTTGAAGAAAGTGCCTTTCGCTTCTTGTACGAGAGGATTCTTTGTGAAGCCAAAACAACACGACCTTGACTGATAAGTAGGCTCAACGCAGAAAAAAGATATTTTTGTTTTAAGATTACACAGTTCCTGTCAAATAAATCTTCATCTTCCTGTGTGCATCAGTATCTTCCCACGCACTTCTCTCACTGAGATTACTCTGCAGACTGACCCAAAAGACAATTTATTTTCCAGACTATCTCATTGATCTTCCCTTACCGCTGAAAATTCCACAACAATCTGGGATCAGACGTGGGATAGCTGAATATCCGCCGGTGAAATTCAGGGATGCTGGCAGGTGACCTCCAGGGTCCAATTCAGACAGCAGCAGAATCATCATCTCCGTGGTGACAAATGCTGACTCCAGTCACCATCAAGCTGCCAACTCCTGACATTCCAAAACCTTTGAGAGAAACTGAGACTACTTGCGTTTCGCTTTCTGGTTCTTTTTAGAGTTCAACTTCTAGTTCAGTTTTTCACCTTTTCACACAGCGTAATGAAGACCAGTTGAGCAAGTGGAACAAGTGATTTTATTGATGATTGTGGAAGGCCCCGATTTCATAAGCACCGTTTCTTCTCACACCTTTTCCATTAGGTACGATTAAATAGACAACTGAAAAGCAGAATGTTAACAAATGTTGTTCCAGGCAAAGGCAATTAATTTCATTTAAATGTTTGATGTAAACACAAAAAAAATCATCATCACTCAGACACAATGCACTGATCACATTGGCCTTGTGTCAATAAAAGAGCTTTGAAAATTCAATATATCATATTTTCTAAATCACATTTACATCTTACCACGAGGAGTCGGTTCCTTGAGTTTTTTTTTTTGTCTTTTTTTAAGCTTCAAGGATCGCTGCTATTCTCGTAGGGCCGGGCAATAAACCGAAAATTTACAGTGATCGAAATTTAATAAAATCATTTTGCCCATGTCGGTTAATTCGGTGTTTAAAAAAAAAAAAACACCATACGAGAGAACGTCTAAGACAGCGGTCGGCAACCTTTGACACCGAAAGAGCCATTTGAACCCGATTTCCACGGAAAAGAAAACACTGGGAGCCGCACATCTAAAATGAAAAAAAACAAAAACTTCTACTACTTTACCGCAGCATGTTTCTTATGAAATCCACGTGCTACAGAGAAAATTACATTTTATTCATTTAATGAACACATTTTGAACATTTTGAATTCTTGAAAAATAATAACAATGAATGTCTCTTTCAAATAAATTAAAAAGCTGAATTTAAATTGTCCATGTAGCAAACGAAAGCAGAAAAATGGCATGAGGCGTCATCCTTATCTCCATTTCTTATCTAAAATGAAGATAACACTGTATATATTGCTTTTTCTTACCTTTACACTTTGTATAAACAACTATAGTGTGGTTATGTCTTATGAAGTGCAACGGAGAAAATTATGTGACGTCTATTTTGAGCGACGAAAAAATTGTCAGGACCGCTTCCCAGCCTGAAGCGGTGTAAGGTGGACCCTTAAGCGCAGACTCAGGAGGTAGGATTGACAGGGCGTTTATTGAAGGCCGACAAGCAACACACAATAATCACTATAGGATCAATATTTATAAATTTACTAACCGCAAGGGTTCTATGATTACCACCGCCGGGAGGGCGAAACGGAAAACGCTGGGTGATCGGGTCACTCCAGGAAATAAATAAGGAAAGAACAGAAATCGCTTGCAACGCAAGGAACCAAAAAACAATGCTTACCACAAAAAGGGTGAAGACAAGACCAATTGGAACGAGAAAACTTAAAGCGAGCCGTAAAGTAGCTGTGAGCAAACCAAGGACAAAATACGCAAATGACAAAAACGAGCGCAAATCACGAGGAGAACAAACTATGAACAAGACCATGAGCAAGCGCATGAGCAACGCTTAAATAGTCCGTAATCAGAGTCCCAATGAGGCGCAGCTGTGGCGATCGGGAGCGCGTCCGGCTCGTGGCCGCTGCCGGGAGCGGAGCCGCCGGGCCACGCCCACTCGCTGGGAGCGCAACAGACGGATCGTGACAAAAATAATATCAAATAATTTAATTAATATTTTAATATTTCAAGATCACAATAATCTTCAAATTTAGAACTAAAAGAATATAAAAACTAACACAAATAAAACACACTTCAATTAAATAAAAAAAATAAAAAATTGTAATTTATTTTCCCAAGCCAATCAGAGCCGCATTATGAGGATGAAAGAGCCGCATGAGGCTCCGGAGCCGCGGGTTGCCGACTGCTGGTCTAAGAGGTGGACGCGATAGCCTAGCACAGTGTTTTTCAACCACTGTGCCGCGGCACACCAGTGTGCCGTGAGATATTGTCAGGTGTGCCGTGGGAAATTATTCAATTTGTGTACCTGTGCGGTCTAGCGCCTGCAGAGTTAAGTAGTAAAATGTAGTACTCTTCCAAACCAGTAGGCGGCGGCAGCAGCAGCAGGTAGTGAATTGCCTTGTGCTTGGAGACAAGTGGATAGCAGAATGAAAAAAGTGGATAACAGAACGACAGTGAAAGTAATGGATATGTTTTTGAAGAGAAAAAAATGCTGACTCTGAACTGGACCCTGGACAAAACCCAGACCTAGATGAAGGCCCTAGTATGAGTGGAGGTAAAAAAAAAAAAAAAAAGCAAAGATGTCCTGCAAAGTTTCTGCCGTGAGGCAATACAGCGAAAGCTATCTTTCATCTGGATTTACTTTTACCGGAGATGCAACGACACCGACTCCGTTGTGCTTGGTATGTGGTGAAAAGCTCTCCAACGGCGCTCTGGTCCCAAGCACGCTTAAACGCCATCTCCAAACGAAACGCCCTTTACTTCAAAACAAAAATGTGGCGTATTTTGTTGGCCTGAGTGAACACACGGAGAAACAAGCAACTTTCATGAGAAAAACCGCAAAGGTAAGCGAGAGAGCCCTTAAAGCTAGCTACCACGTCGCTGAACTTGTGGCTAAATCAAAAAAAGTCTCACTCGTGGCAGAGGAATTAATACTTTGATTCCTGCCAATATATCAGCTCTGTGTTCATCCAAACAGGCACAGGTTTCACACCGAGTATGAATGTGAAAGATTTTACGATACTTTATTCTTTGTTTATTTGATTCATATTCAAGACTTTTAATAGGTCATTTTCAATGTTAAAAAACACTTTTTTCACATTTTCAGCTGGTAGTGTGCCGCAGGATTTTTTTCAATGAAAAAAATGTGCCTTGGCTCAAAAAAGGTTGAAAAACACTGGCCTAGCACATAGCTAAAGATGTAGCTCCTCGAGCGACAGTGCGCACAAGATTTAAACGCCTCATAAAAGTAGTCGACAAGAGGTCCGAAAATATTTGCTGCAAGCAGCACTTCCCGATATGGACAACATCGGGACGGGAGCGGAGACATGTCAAGCGTTTTGCATCCACATCCGACTTGTGGTCGAGACGCGACATGGACCCCTGTTTGACCCCGACTGTGCATGACATTGACGACAAGTGGCAACTGCGCACCGGAGTACTCGAGACCGCACATTTTCCTGATGAAGTTCACTTGTTTATTTGGCATTGGCATTCCATTGACATTTTTTTTCCATTTCATTTAGCATTTTGTTGACAGGCGACTAGCGCCTTTGCACATGGCATTACAGCATCTTGGCACAATCTATTTGCAGAGAAGATTTTGCGAGAAGTAACCTTTCTCTCCTGTTCTTTGTGACATTGTTCAAGTCATGCAAAGTAAGATATTTGGAAGGCTTCTACACATGATTTTTGTACTTTTATTTTCCATTGAAAGTAATGTGTACCACTTGGTCAATAAAGAAAACAGTTATTATGTATTTCCTGCATTTATTTTGATTTTGGTCCACGGGCGGAAATTTATCGTGATTCATCGTTATCGAGGTAAAATTGATCATTTTATTGCGATATTGATTTTAGGTCATATTGCCCAGCCCTATATTCTCTCCATCACAATTGTGTCTCTCAGCATTTCGTTTAGTGGCAAATTTTTTAGCACAAACGCTGCAACTGAATGGCTTATCTCCAGTGTGTGTTTTTATGTGGCTTGTTAACGTTGACTTGACAGAGAAGCATTTTCCACAAACTGAGCAGGAAAAAGGTTTTTCTCCACTGTGACTTCTTGTGTGTCTTGTTAAATGTGACTTATGGGAGAAGATTTTACCACAAAATGAGCAAGAAAGAGGTTCTTCAGTGTGTGTTCTTGCATGCTCTGTTAATCGGAACTTTAGAGAAAAGCTTTTGCCACAAACTGAGCAGGAAAAAGGTTTTTCTCCAGTGTGTGTTCTTGTGTGGTTTGTTAAATGCGACTTTTGAGAGAAACTCTTGCCACAAACCGAGCAGGAAAAAGGTTTTTCTCCAGTGTGTGTTCTTGTGTGTTCTGTTAAAGTTCCCTTTTGAGAGAAGCATTTTCCACAAACCGAGCAGGAAAAAGGTTTTTCTCCACTGTGCATTCTTGTGTGGATTGTTAAATCAAACTTTCGAGAGGAGCATTTCCCACAAACTGAACAAGAAAAAGGTTTTTCACCACTGTGTGTTTCTCTGTGCCCTTTTAAAGACAGCTTTGAAGTGAATGAGTCAGTGTGACATGCCCTTTTACTTTTAGCTTGCCCATTATCATCATCGTCGTCATGAGCGTCTGATAATGTGTCCTCATGATGTGCTTGTGATGGCCCCCAGTGGTCTTCATCACCTTCTGTTGCCACGTGACGACTTGAACTGCTGCTTGTAGGCTCCGCCCCTCTGTTGTCCTCACTCTCATCCTTGTTTTCATCTTCAGTCTTTATAGGGACAAAGTTCAGTGGTGACTTGTTGATCTCCTCCTCCTCCTCCTCCTTTTTGATGTGAGTCCAGTCTGGCTCCTCTTTCACAGAACGGAGATTGTTTTCACTGACGTCTGCAGGACACAAAAAGACAAATTTGGTTTGGTCAAGTCAAAGGTCAGGCGGCGACTTCGACTTATATTGTTTTTACCGTGCTACCTTGACTTGTGCCTGCCGCACACGGAGCAATGCGTGCGACCCCAACTTGGACCGGACCATCGGGGACATTTCACAAAATTACGTCCTACGATGTAAGCCTCCCGTTAGCCGCACAACAGTGATAAACGAGCATTTAAAAAGGAAGCACGTTGCGGCTGATGCCCGATTTAATTCCTGAATTAGTCACAGACGTTTCTGGAAGCGAGCTGAAGTTAGCACACACAGGCTATTGTGTGCGTCTGATGGAACGCCTGTTGTGGGACCCGAACATCTTGATGGGGGCCATCGCAACAAAATGACATCGATAAAATAGGAATCCTTCAAGTGAAATATGTTTACAATTATTTCATTTTGCATTTAGAGATAGTTTCATCGTGGGTACTTTTTGCTTCCATTATAATCTGGATCCCTAAAAGAATTAAAGGGGCCCAGGAATCAGAGTGGCTATTTATTGCATGATTTACGTTTGTTTTTTGTTTTTTTTTACCCAAAATGACATTTATCCTGCTCGTACATTCCGACATTTCCCTTTTTCCTTTTTTAAAATAAAATTTCTGTTTCTAAATCATATTTAAAACAAAACTATGTTTGAAGAGACAAAATCCCTACACATAAGCATTAAGCAAAAACACTTTCACTCTGACTTACATGTTGACATATTTGAATAATGACTGTTTATATTAAAGTTATCCAATACATATTCAAATTAGACTAAGATACACCATAATATTATAAGAGTTCCCTGAATTATTTTGTAACTGCAATGATGCTTAACAGCCATAAGGTGTCAGTAATGAGTAACAAAGTAACACAAGACCTCCCACTTTGACAGTGCAAGCTGCATAAGAGCAGAACATCACATGGACAAAATTAGACATCATCATTGTCATTTGCATAAATTATCAAGAACTATGAGTTGCGGGGGAGATGCAAACCACCTGAGCCACAGGAACTTTATTACCAGGAACTAAATGTTCCTGGACTTGTAGATAGAAAAGGGGGTTGTGACGTTCTCCCTTTTTAAGCCCATAGTAAGCCAAAGATGCAGATGCATTCCTTGCAGCATGCGCTTGTTCACTGATGAGATCCGAGCAACCCTGAATGGATGCATTCAATGTATTTTAAATGTTTGGATGGGGTGAATCTACGCACATGTGCACAAAACAGTGCAGGGCCACCCGAGGTTCATTGACTCTCACCCGACGAAGCCAGTGCAAAGTTAATAAATAAATAAATAAAACCAATACGTACTTGATTTAAAAAAAAAAAAACTTAATATTTTGTGTTTTATCCACTAAAATTGATCATCCGCCATTGATGTTTTCGCCGCAGTGTGCACATTTTTTAGAGTCGAGCAGAATTCCTTCCGTCAGGACTTGCTTGAACAAGATATAAAACCCAGAAAATGTAAAATGTTAAACGAGTTCAAATTTTATACTGGGAAAAACATGGAGTTCACCCCCCACTATTGGTTATTCTTATTCTTATTTTCTGCACTGATTTCGTTTGGCATAAACAAATGTTCAGCAAACCGACAAGTAAAAGGCAACATTTAAAAATAAAATGGCAATAACCGTGAACGATTTCCCCAAACAACTTAATGTTGTGATGCATTTTTCGAACGATAGAAAGTCGTTCTATACAAAGCAAATGAGAGTAAGACGTCTACAAACCTGCTTTGTGTGGCACAACACGAAGCTGCTTGCAACCTTCGCCCAGCAGTTGAAGATGTTGCTCGTTCTCTTCTTTTATTCCACAAAGTTCCTCTTCGTACTTGGGTGTCGTTTTTGCACACATTTTCAAATGATAATTCCAAAAAATCCGCACTTGATCTCTGCTTGGCGATGAGTCACGTGCCTCTTTTTGTTAGCGGCTAGCTAGCTAACAAGCTAAGCTAACTACGCCGAAAAGCATCAACGCGCGAAGATGAGGTTATCGGGACACAAAGACTTAATGAATTATGTCGTAGTCCTTTAGAGTAGCACTGGACATCCGATGAGAAAATTACAGTCAGTTCCACACTAAATCAGAAGAATTTAGCGGTGGCTGTTTTTATTTCGGTGTAGACGGGTCGGTGGATGTGGTCGAGGTCCTTCGGAAGCTGCGCGCTTGCTAATGACGTCATGCTTTAAGCACGTATTTTTCAAATATATTTCTTTGCCTCTGTGTTTGTTTTTACACCTGGCTGTTCGGTTTTAATATATATTTTATATAATATTTTGATTCAGTTGATAAAAAAATCTTACAAAATAACTAAATTAACGCCACATTGGCGAGTCTGCTCTTACGTCACATCCTGCCTTTGCCCCGAGAAGCCGCCGCTGCTCCAGCAGTGGGACGTTTACGTTTCTCCGACCGAACTTGCAACAATGCTGTGGTTCACTCGGGTTGCAAGATTGTATGAATATAATGTCTGCATATACTCGCAGTTGCTCTCAATTATTTCACGCCCGCCCCTCCCAAGAAGAAAAAGATTCGCGCCCCCCACCACCATTTTTTTCTGTCTTTGTATATTGATGTTAGATTGTCAATAAAATATCTCTGAACTAACCTAAATTGATAACAAATATAATTTTGAGAACTATTATAGTGATGATCTAGAAACTCAGTACTCTGTTGTGCAAATATTGATGAGAGGACAAATATTTGTCATGTCATTATCCACACGGCTTAACCTGAACAGGGTCGCGGGAGGGTACTTGAGCCTATCCCAGCTGACTACGGGCGAAAGGCACACGACACCCTGAACTGGTCCCCAGCCAGTCACAGGGCAGACAAAGACACCGTCACTGAGAGGGAACTGAACCCACGTTGCCTGCACACAACTCAGGCGAGTGTACCACTACAGCATCAGTGACATGATACATATTTACGAATACGTGAAAAAAAAATTTTTTATTAACATAAACAAACATTTCTGATTTTGTTAACACATCTGCCACCATGTTGTCGGTTGGACATTATTTCTTACCGATTATCCTGGAAAGCAGGGGTGGGCAAACCACGGTCTGGGGGCCACATGCAGCCTGTTAAATGTTTTAATCCGGCCTGCCGAACTTTAAAAAAATTAAATGAATAAACCTTGTTCATGTTTTATTTTCTAAATACTGTGGTTTTTCAAAGACATATACTGTTTTAATGCTTTTTTTCCACTTTCATTTAAAATTAAATGTATTTTTTTTCTCAGATGACGTGAGGGCACCAAAACACTTTATCCATCTGCTCCTCGTCCGGCCCGTCTGTCAAATTTTAGAACTCATTGTGGCCCGCCAATCAAAAATTATTCCCGCCCCTGCTGCAAAGGATCACGGGAGCCTATCCCAGCTGTCTATGGGCGAAGGGCGCACAACTCCCTGAACTGGTCGCCAGCCAGGAACAAGGCAGACATAGACACTGTCACTGAGTGAGAACCGAACCCACGATACCCGCACACAAATCAGGCGAATGTACCACTACACCATCAGTGACAATCCCAAATCTATTTTCCCATTATTAACAGTTGATGTGATAAAGTGATACTTTGTCAAGTTTGCACCTTTGCCTTTTTACAGGCTTTTTCGACAGTGCTATGGTGCCTTGATTGTCCGAAAAAACAATAGGTTGCTCTTTATTTTTTGCATGTGATGTTTTCTTTCTCACAAGGGGACATTTCACATGGATTGAGCTGTTAAGTCACGAAAAAAGTAAAAGAAAAACAATAATGAAGATTCTTTAAGAATATGCAAGAAAGAAATCTTTCAGATCAAAATTTCACATTGTGGTTTGACAAATGTTGATACATTATATTTTCCATGAGGTGTTTGTTGTTTATTCATTTAATTGTATCCTCACTTCAATATTTAAGTTTTTTTTTCTTTCACGTTTTTTTACCTCTTTCAGTATTTAAATCGATTTTCATGTAATTATTTTAGCTTGCTTATGTATTACTCCAATATGTATTAAAAAATTTCAAAATGTAAAAATTCTATTAATATTTTTAAATACTTTTTATTTCAATCTTGAATATTTGTCCATTTAAATATGTGTGGAATTATTTATTGAATTAATTCATACTTAAAAATTCATTTATTATTTTTTATCTTTCAAAATTTGGACCCTTCAATTTGTCCAATATTTAGTAAATAATTCTATTTTTATTATGAATTTAATTAACTCTGTATCCATCCATCCATTATCTATACCGCTTCTCCTCATTCGGGTCGCGGGGGTGCTGGAGCCTTTCCCAGCTATCTTCGGGCAGTAGGCGGGGGACACCCTGAACTGGTTGCCAGCCAATTGCAGGGCACACAGAGACGAACAACCATCCGCGCTCACACTCATAGGAGCAATTTAGAGTGTTCAATCGGCCTACCATGCATGTTTTTGGAATGTGGGAGGAAACCGGAGTACCCGGAGGAAACCCACGCAAGCACGAGGAGAACATGCAAACTCCACACAGGATGGCCGGAGCCGGGATCGAACCCGCGCCCGATGCTGTCTCTCACTGTGAGGCAAGCGTGCTAACCAGTCGGTCTGTATATGGTTGCGAATTTTAATTTTTTCACTATTTTATTGAAATGTTAGAGGGTTAAAAATTATTTCAGTGTTTATTTAATTACTTAAATATTTCATTATTGCTTTCAGTATTCATTAAACTACGGCAATTCACCTTTCCAATTCAGACAGCCGTAGCAACGAACTGCGTGATGGGGATCATCTCCGTGGTGACAAATAAACGTTGACTCCAGTCGCCATCAGATTGCCAACTCCTGACATTCCAAAACCTTTGAGAGAAACCAAGACGATTTGTGTTTCTCTTTCTGGTTCTTTTTCTAGTTCAACTTCTAGTTCAGTTTTTCACCTTTTCACACAGCGTAATGAAAGCCAGTTGAGCAAGTGGAACAAGTGATTTTATTGATAATTGTGGAAGACACCGATTTCATAAGCACTGTTTCTTCTCACACCTTTTCCATTAGGTACAATTAAAAAGACAACTGAAAAGCATAACGCGGACAAATGTTGTTCCACACAAAGGCCATTAATTTTATTTTCATGTTTGATGTAAACACAAAAAAAATCATCACTCAGACACAATGGTTCTTCTGACACGGATCACATTGGCTTAATGTCAATAAAAAAACTGCAAAATTCAATATATCATATTTTATTCAAAATCAAAATTTACGTTGTAGGATTGTATTACGATTACTGGCATTATTTTGAACACATACGGGACAGTATGTCGATAATTAAAGTTAGCAGGAGCATATTTACTGAATATGTATCCAATGAAACTAGAAGCACGGTGTCACGATCCGTGCTCCTTGTTGCAGCGGTGTGGGCGTGGTCGACGGCGCGTTGCCCGGAGACGCGGCCACGAGCGGGGCGAGCTCACGAGACGCTCAGCTGTAACTCATCACCCCATTGATTACTGATTATATAAACCTCCGACACGCACTTCCGCGTGTCGGATTATTGCTGACCCAACTTGCTCTCGCCATTGTGCCATTGCTATAGTTTTGCCAACCTTGTTCCGTGTGTTTGTCTTGATTGCTTGTTTGTTTGTTTGCTTGTTTGTTCTACAGCTACGTTTCGGCTCGCTTTCTGTTTTCGATGTTTGGACTTAACCTTACCCTTTTGAGGAAGGACATTTTCGTTTTCGGGTTTCTTGCATTGCAAGCTCTTTTTGTTAGTCGTTTTGGTTCCCCTGGGGGAAGATCTTTCCCCCGGCGTTTTTTCGTTCGTGTCTACCGACGCCAGTAAATATAGTTCCTCTATTTTCCCCGACAGCCCCCCATTGTGCCTGTCGCCTGTTCATTGCCTACTGTCGGTCACAATAAACTTTGTTACCAACTCATTTTCCCTTGCCCGCTATTTAAGAATCCACCAACACCGCTTTCCAGCCCCGGCTGGCCAGCCTTGGCGTGCCAGTCTACGGGACCAGACGGGAATCAACTATCCAGACGATGACTAACCTGGGGAGGACCTTCCCTCGGACGTGGACCCGTGCCGTGGGAGGGAGCGAGGACGACCGATTCAACCTACATTACCCTTGACATAAAAAAACTCCTATAAAAACTGAAGCTGGGCTGAAAGATGGCGCACATTTTTCGACTGTGCTCGCCAAGTGCAGTTTCTCGTGAGATGAAGAAAAAGCCGCCCAGATATCTGTCTTTGTACTATTTCCTGAACTCCAGAAATTGAAGAAACTAAATATCGGAACTCTAATCAGTTGTTGTTGAGTCTTTATTTGACCCTTTTCTTCTTGAGTACAAAAAACGAACATGCATTGGCGTAAGTTTGGCTTTTAAAGGTTGATTTACGAAACTACTTCTCATTTCCATGGTGACTGAACTCCATCATCTTTCCACAAAGAGTCAGTTCCTTCAGTTTTTTTTTGTCTTTTTTTAAGCTTTAAGGATCGTTGCTATTGTCACCAGCACAATTGTGTCTCTCAGCTTGCTGTTTAGTGGCGAATTTTTTCGCACAAACGCTGCAACTAATTGGCTTTTCTCCTCTGTGTGTTCTTGTGTGGCGTCATAAATGTGACTTTACAGAGAACCCCTTGGCACAAACTGAGCATGAAAATGGTTTTTCTCCAGTGTGTAATCGTGTATGTGTTTTTAAATTTGGCTTAAAAGAAAAGCTTTTGCCACAAACTGAGCAAGAAAAAGGTTTTTCTCCAGTGTGTGTTCTTGTGTGACTTATTAAATCAGACTTTCGCGAGCAACTCTTGCCACAAACTGAGCAGGAAAAAGGGTTTTCTCCACTGTGTTTTCCTGTGTGTTCTGTTAAACTTTCCTTTCTCGAGAAGCATTTTCCACAAACTGAGCATGAAAAAGGGTTTTCTTCAGTGTGTAATTGTGTATGTGTGGCACTCTGTAAAGTAGTCATCCCAATCTGATTTGTTTTTATAGCGCATGACTGTGTGGGTCGGTGTTCATTGCGGTTGATGTCACTGTGATGCATTTTCAGGTAACTGCATGTTATGTCGGTGGTCGGTGGGTGGCGCTGTGCGGCTGCATCACCAAGGGGGTGATGAGCTGAGACCATCGAGGGAGACTGTTGTTCTATACAATGCATGAGACGTATGAAACGTGATGCAACCGATGTGCTGACACATTATGCGTTTGTTTCTGTGTTAACAGGTAAAAAATATGTTCTTCAAGTTTGCGAATGAAGTGGGATGTAAATATAGAATGTGTGTACAATGCAGATGGGCGGGAAAACGATCGGTGGGAGCTACGTTAGCCGCTCTGGCTGTGTTACCCGCGCTAGCCATGTTAGCCTGTTACCCGCGCTAGCGATGTTAGCCGCGCTGATTGTGGTATCCCCGCTAGCGACTATACCCGCGCTGCGAATCAGGGGGGGTGCATGTTGGGACGCCATAGGGAAGTGGGATGTAAATATAGGATGTGTTTGCAATGCTGCTGGGCGGGAAAACGATCGGTGGGAGCTACGTTAGCCGCTCTGGCTGTGTTACCCGCGCTAGCTATGTTAGCCTGTGACCCGCGCCAGCTATGTTAGCCGCGCTAGCTACATTACCCGTGCTTGTTGTGTTGGATGAGCTGAGACCATCGAGGGAGACTGTTGTTCTATACAATGCATGAGACGTATGAAACGTGATGCAACCGATGTGCTGACACATTATGCGTTTGTTTCTGTGTTAACAGACCCCCGCCCCCCCCCATGAGAATAAATAAATATATTGCACTTGGATGAGCTTTGCCCTATTCTTATATGTGCAACATATTTTGGCGAGCCAAGCCTGTCAGGAGGCAGAAGAGGAATAAAAACTCAAACACCCTCCTGTAAAAAAAGAAGACAAAAGTTGAATCTTCACAAAGGAATAACATGGAGCATATGCGTGACTAGGTGAGCGCAGCCTTTTGGCAATTGGAAGAGGAGTCTCTCATGGATGACTGCAGGTACCTGAAGTGTGATGGCTGTGACACAGGAGAGCCCAGTAGGAAGCCAAGGCGTGCCCTCATCAGGATGGCAGAGGAGATGTTGGACAAAGTTGAGGAAGCCCAAGTGGACGGAGAAGTAAAACAGTACTATACGGACCTACTCAATTTCATCCAAGAATTAAACGGACCGCAAACATCTCCAGGCATAAAACACCAAACAAGGAAGCTAGCAATTGAAAAGGGACCAAATGAGAGGTCTTATTGGCCACACACTCCGCTTCAAAATACAGGATCGCCGCTCCAGAACCCACCAGTGCCTATTCATTCACTGCAGGAGGTGACGTTGAGGAGGGAGTTCAAGATTTTTGGACAAATTGGAGAGAGTGGACACAAAGACAAATTATCTTATTTGAGTTTACTACGCCAGATTGAGGCTGGAACCGAGAAGGGCCATACAGAGGCTGAAATTGTGGAGGCGGTGATCAGAGCGGTCAGTCCAGGGCTTCCGCTAAGAGACATGCTTGAAATCAAACGTGGGCTAACTCTCACAGCACTTCTTACAATTCTGAAGGGTCATTACAGAGTGGACAGCTCCACTGAAATTTATCATCAACTCATAAATATTTCCCAAGAACCCAGAGAGTCCGCTCTGAATTTTGTGTTCCGGGCTATTGAGCTAAAAGAAAAACTGCTATGGAAGGTGACTCATGAGGAGACAGAGGAGCATTACAGCAGAGCCACCATTCAACGCCAGTTCCTGCGCTCCATTGAAACTGGACTATCAAGTGACTCAGTAAAATTTCACATAATGCCTCACCTCAGTGTCAGGACTTTGACAGACGAAGAACTGATCGAGAGGGTGAATGAGGCCTCAAAAATTGAAAGTGAGAGACAAGAGAAACGTAAGAGGCTCACTGGTGTGAAAAGTTCTAAAGTTCTGGAGGTTCAGTCTGAAGTCCAAACAGAACAGGTGCCGACCCAAACACCTAGTAAGGTGAAGGAGCCCCCCTCGGCTGTGGCAGTCAAGGCGGTGAAGAGCAAAGAGACAAAGCCAGACAATGTGAATGCACAGCAGATTATGGAGGAGCTCAGAGCAGAAATGAGGCAGATGTTTCTGACAATGATGGAGGCTAGTCCACGGGCAAAACAGACAGGACGAGAGAGAGGCTGTCAAAAGTGCAGGGATGAGAATGCGGGTGAAAACTGCTTACACTGTTTCAAATGTGGACAAGAAGGCCATTTCTCTCGAGGTTGCAGAGTACAGAGAGCCCCGGCGGGAAATGGAAGGGGACTACTGAGGAGGGACCCCCAGTAGTCCGACCAAAAACGTCCCAACCCAAACACTGCAACCTATCAACCTCGCTTTGGCCAGATTCCAAACAAACAGAGGAAGCAATGTTAGTTGGGAATGCTGTTCAATATTTGAGTCCAAAGCATCAGTCACGTCTGGTGAACCTTGTAGGAAGGCGATGTATGGTGAATTGTTTCTTTGACCATCAGCCAGTCAAAGCGCTGTGGGACACTGGTGCACAGTCTAGTATTGTGAGTGATGCCTGGAGACAGAAACATCTGCCTTACACGAGGGTTCGGCCAGTGACGGAGCTCTTGGAGGAGGAAACACTCACGATTCTTGCTGCCAATGACACTCAAATACCTTTCATTGGCTGGATTGAAGTCCATTTCCGACTAGATAATGACACTGGCGTGTCCGATAATCTACAAGTACCAATGCTTGTATCGAGTGACCCAGCAGTTGCCAGTGACCCCATCATAGGCTACAATGTCATTGAGACTATCATCAACGGGAACAAATCTACAACAAGTGAAGGAAGGAAGCAGCTGGCGCACAGAGTGAGTAAAGCTTTCCAAATAAATGTGAGAATGGCGCAAAATGTGGTGAAACTGATACAAAATGCTCCTTCAGCCCCAGCATCTGGTGTGGCCTGCACCGGTACAACTAAAGTAACGTTACCACCCAATCAGGTCACCTCTGTGTATGTCAGAGCAAAGGTGGGCTCACAAGGTAAGGGCCAAGACATGCTGTTTTCTCCTGTGCCGCAGCATCTTTCACCACAGGGTGTCATTTTCAGTGAGGTGTTGGTTCGAATTCCGCACACAAAAACAGTTTATGTGGCCATCCCAGTGATTAATATCACGGCTCACCCCATCCGTCTTGAATGTAACAAAATAGTGGGCCAGTTTGAAACCGTAAAGACAGTATATTCGGCAGGTGTTCAGGCCAAAGCAAAGGTGGAAAATCAAAAACAAAACATTCATACGGAGACCCAAGCAAGCAGTGCTGCCGGCGAGGGAGAGACCACACTGCAGTTGGATGGAAAACAATCAGGAAGACAACACACATGGGACCCTCCTGTTGATTTGACCCATCTGCCAAAGGAACAAGAGGAAGCGGCGAGGAGGATGCTCAGAGAAGAATGTGAGGCATTTGCATTGAATGACGATGATGTGGGATGCATACCTTCTCTGAAAATGCACATCACGCTCCATGACACCAGCCCAGTACAAAAGACCTATACGTCAGTCCCTAAACCGCTCCACAATGAAGTTAAACAGTACCTCCAAGACTTGCTGAACAGAGGTTGGATAACACCTTCAAGGTCACCTTATGCATCACCAGTGGTGTGTGTCCGCAAAAAGGATGGCAGTTTACGGCTTTGTTGTGACTACAGGGAACTCAACCGCAAATCGGTGCCAGATCGTCATCCTATACCAAGGATCCAAGACATGCTGGATACATTGGGAGGGAGTTTGTGGTTTTCTGTTCTGGATCAAGGGAAGGCGTATCACCAAGGTTTCCTTGACGAAGAAAGCCGTCCACTCACAGCGTTCATCACACCTTGGGGACTATACGAGTGGACCCGTATCCCGTTCGGCCTGTCCTCTGCACCTGCCGAGTTCCAGAGAAGTATGGAGCGCTGTCTGGCGGATCTCAGGGACACAATTTGTCTTCCCTACCTCGATGACAATCTGGTCCATAGCAGCAGTTTTGAAGAGCACATGGAGCATGTTCGGTCTGTCCTTCAATGCTACAAAGTGCATGGTGTGAAATTGTCACCGAAAAAGTGTAAACTTTTTAGGTCCAGTGTCAAGTTCCTTGGCAAGGTGGTGAGCAAGGAGGGCTACTCCATGGACCCAGCTGAGATGGCGCCAGTGAGGGCCTTGAGTGAGCGGACGCCTGCCACAGTAGGGGATATTCGCCAAATGCTGGGATTTCTCTCATATTACAGGCCATTCATCCCCAATTTCTCTCAGGTTGCTCATCCACTCTACCACCTACTCACTCCAGGAGGGCAGGGAAGAGCCAACACAGATCAGCCCATTGAGAGTCACAGAAAAACTGCCAAGAACAAAAAGAACCACTTACCATCACGGACTCCCATACAGTGGGACCACTCTCATCAAGAAGTGTTGGAACAACTTATTGAAGCACTCACCAAGCCACCTGTCTTAGGCTATCCCGATTACACACAACCATTCGTGCTGCATTGTGACGCATCGCAGGTCGGCTTAGGAGCTGTGCTATACCAGCGACAGCAAGGAAAGATGAGAGTGATCGCTTATGGGTCTCGCACTCTGACTTCGGCTGAAAAGAGGTACTATCTTCACTCTGGAAAGTTAGAGTTTTTGGCATTGAAATGGGCTGTTTGTGACCGTTTCCGTGACTACTTATACTACGCTCCAAACTTCACGGTCTACACGGACAACAATCCGTTAACATATGTGCTCACGTCCGCGAAACTCAATGCCACAGGACACCGATGGGTGGCTGAGTTGGCTGACTTTAATTTCTCCATCCGCTATCGCCCAGGAAAACACAATTCGGATGCTGATGGGCTGTCTCGCATGCCGCTGGATATGGAGGACTACATGAGGAGATGTACTGTAGAGACAAGTCAGGAAGAAATAAGTGCATCCATGGAGACCGTCACAACAGTAAGCCGAGATTCAAGTCGAAGTGTAGGAATGATCCACATTGAAGCATTGGAATTGATGAAAGATTCCGGGACTGGCCAACCTATTTCACCAGTACAATTACGAGAGGCCCAGGAAGCGGATGAGACATTGTCCCGAGTCAAACAGTACAAATTGAGAAATCGGAGGCCAAATCGAACAGAGGCTAAAGGTGAGACTCCAGCCGTGGTCACGCTGCTCAAACAGTGGAACAGGATTCACGTCGACAAACATGGCATAATGCGACGTAGAACCTCCCGCCGAGAACAGCTGCTGCTCCCCAAATCTTTTCACCTGTTGGTCTATAAAGAATTGCACCAAGAAATGGGCCACTTGGGAGTTGACAGGACGCTGGACCTAGTTCGGGAGAGGTTTTATTGGCCGTACATGCACAAGGATGTAGAGCATTTCGTGACCAGGGAATGCGAGTGCCTTAAGGATAAGAAGCCAAGTAAGCTGATCCGTGCTCCCTTGACCCCAATCCACACCACTTCTCCCTTTGAGCTTGTCTCCATAGACTTTCTCCATTTGGACAAGTGCAAGCAGGGGTAGGAGTATATCCTGGTGGTAATGGATCATTTCACTAGGTTTGCACAGGCCTATGCAACAAAAAATAAATCTTCAAAAACTGTTGCTGACAAAATATTTAATGACTTTGCACTCAAGTTTGGATTCCCACGTAGGCTGCACCATGACATGGGCAAAGAGTTTGAGAACCAACTCATGACAAGACTGAAGAACCTCTCCGGCATTCAGGGCTCCCACACAACACCATACCATCCGCAAGGGAATGGGCAAGTGGAAAGATTCAATCGCACTCTTTTATCCATGTTACGCTCCCTCACAGACAAGGAGAAGGAGGACTGGAAGGAGTCTCTGGCCAAAGTCGTCCATGCGTACAATTGTACAAGGAATGAGGCAACTGGCTACGCCCCTTACTTTCTTGTCTTTGGGAGGTCCCCACGACTGCCGATTGATCTGCTGTTTGATTTCGGAAGAGACGAGACCTATGGCTCCTACGGAGATTATGTGGGCCAATGGAAGACGAGAATGCAAAACGCATATCAAATTGCGGCGAAGACTGCTCAAAACATGGGGGCTCGTGGCAAGGCCCACTATGACAGACGAGTGAATGGCAGGGACCTAGACCCTGGCGACAGAGTCCTCATCCGCAACCTGACTCCTCGAGGGGGCCCTGGGAAAATTCGCTCCTACTGGGAAAGACAGGTGTATAAGGTGAAGGAAAGGAAAGGTGACAACAGTCCTGTCTACAAAGTCAGTCCGGAGAGTGGGAAAGGGAATGACAAGATGATTCACAGGAACCTCCTGCTGCCCTGTGACTATCTTCCCTTAGAGGAGCCGAACCAAGAAAACACATCACAACGGAGAGGTGTTGGAAATTCCAAAGAGAGAAGAAAACTGCTCAACAGACAAGCACAACAGCAACCTGAATCTGGGAGTGATGACGATGACGGTGACAGTGGTACCTATTGGCTCAGATCAGGGAGACGGCCGCAGCGGACACAAGATGTGCCTGATCTGATGATGGAGACACTTCAGCCTCGCCAAGACCCTGAGCATCCGGAGGGTCAGGGGGACAAGCAGGACGCGGCGGATGTGCTGTTCCAGAATTATGTCGGTCGGCCGTCCGACCTTGGCAACGACAGGCCGCTACAGCAGAGCCTGACGCCTGAAAGTATCTCTGGCGTGGATCACGACATTGACTTGGTTGAGGTTGAGGCAGATCAGTTGCACCAAGAGAGGAGACGACCACACCGAATGAGACAGCGACCTGTACTACTGACCTATGATAGCTTAGGCAAGCCATCACTGGTACCAAGAGACTGTATGGTGACAAAGACTCAGACCATTGACACATATTGGAGACCTTGGTCTATGCAACGGTGTTAAATTTGTTAAACAGAAATGTCAGGAGACATTTTATTTTGCAGGGGCGAGTGTGGCACTCTGTAAAGTAGTCATCCCAATCTGATTTGTTTTTATAGCGCATGACTGTGTGGGTCGGTGTTCATTGCGGTTGATGTCACTGTGATGCATTTTCAGGTAACTGCATGTTATGTCGGTGGTCGGTGGGTGGCGCTGTGCGGCTGCATCACCAAGGGGGTGATGAGCTGAGACCATCGAGGGAGACTGTTGTTCTATACAATGCATGAGACGTATGAAACGTGATGCAACCGATGTGCTGACACATTATGCGTTTGTTTCTGTGTTAACAGGTAAAAAATATGTTCTTCAAGTTTGCGAATGAAGTGGGATGTAAATATAGAATGTGTGTACAATGCAGATGGGCGGGAAAACGATCGGTGGGAGCTACGTTAGCCGCTCTGGCTGTGTTACCCGCGCTAGCTATGTTAGCCTGTTACCCGCGCTAGCGATGTTAGCCGCGCTGATTGTGGTATCCCCGCTAGCGACTATACCCGCGCTGCGAATCAGGGGGGGTGCATGTTGGGACGCCACAGGGAAGTGGGATGTAAATATAGGATGTGTTTGCAATGCTGCTGGGCGGGAAAACGATCGGTGGGAGCTACGTTAGCCGCGCTGGCTGTGTTACCCGCGCTAGCTATGTTAGCCTGTGACCCGCGCCAGCTATGTTAGCCGCGCTAGCTACATTACCCGTGCTTGTTGTGTTGGATGAGCTGAGACCATCGAGGGAGACTGTTGTTCTATACAATGCATGAGACGTATGAAACGTGATGCAACCGATGTGCTGACACATTATGCGTTTGTTTCTGTGTTAACAGACCCCCCCCCCCCCCCCATGAGAATAAATAAATATATTGCACTTGGATGAGCTTTGCCCTATTCTTATATGTGCAACATATGTCTTTTTAAATTTGACTTAAAAGAAAAGCTTGTGCCACAAACTGAGCAGGAAAAAGATTTTTCACCACTGTGTGTTCTTGAGTGATTTATTAAATGAGACCTTCGAGAGAAACTCTTGCCACAAACTGAGCAGGAAAAAGGTTTTTCTCCACTGTGTGTTCTTGCATGGCTTGTTAAATGTGCCTTTTGAGAGAAGCTTTTTCCACAAACTGAGCATGAAAAAGGTTTTTCTCCAGTGTGTAATCGTGTATGTGTTTTTAAATTTGGCTTAAAAGAAAAGCTTTTGCCACAAACTGAGCAAGAAAAAGGTTTTTCTCCACTGTGTGTTCTTGCGTGTTCTATTAAATTTGCCTTTTGAGAGAAGCATTTTCCACAAACTGAGCAGGAAAAAGATTTTTCAACACTGTGCGTTCCTGTGTGCCTTACTAAATGAGACTTCCGAGAGAAGCTTTTGCCACAAACCGAGCAGGAAAAAGGTTTTTCACCACTGTGTGTTTTTCTGTGCCCTTTTAAAGACAACTTTGAAGATAATGAGTCAGTGTGACATGCCCTTTCACCTTTAGTTTGCTCATTATCATCATCATCATCATCGTGATGAGCGTCTGATAATGTGTCCTCATTATGTGCTTGTGATGGCCCCCAGTGGTCTTCATCACCTTCTGTTGTCACGTGACAACTTGAACTGCTGCTTGGAGGCTCCGCCCCTCTCTTGTCCTCACTCTCATCCTTGTTTTCATCTTCAGTCTTTATAGGGACAACGTTCACTGGTGACTTGTTGATCTCCTCCTCGTCCTCCTTTTTGATGTGAGTCAAGTCTGGGTCCTCTTTCACAGAACAGAGATCATTTTGTCTGACGTCTGCAGGACACAAAAAGACAAATTTGGTTTGGTCAAGTCAAACCACATGCGGCGACTTTGTCTTATTTTCTACAGCGCTATCTTGACTTGTGCCTGCCGAACACCAATCAATGCGTGCGACCCCGATTTGGACCGGACCATGGGGGCATTTCACAAAATTACGTCCTACGATGTAAACCTCACTTTAGCAGCACAACAACAGTGATAAACGAGCATTTAAAAAGGAAGCACGTTGCGGCTGATGCCCGATTTCATTCCTGACATAGTCACAGACGTTTCTGGAAGCGAGCTGAAGTTAGCACACACAGGCTCTTGTGTGCGTCTGATGGAACACCTGTTGTGGGACCCTAACTTATTGATGCAGACCACTGGGGCCCATTGCAACATAACGTCATTGATAGAATAGAAATCATTCAAGTGAAAAATGTTTACAAGTATTTCTTTTTGCATTTCGAGATTGTTTCATCGTGGGTATTTTTTTGCTTCCATTATAATCTGAATGCCTAAAAGAATTAAAGGGGCCCTGGAATCAGAGTTGCTATTTATTGCATGATTTACGTTTGGGTTTTTTTTGCCCAAAATGACATTTAGCCTGCAAGTACATTCCAACATTCCCCTTTTTATTTTTTTTTATAAAATTTCTGTTTTTAAATAAATTTTAAAACAACATTATGTTTGAAGAGTCAAAATCCCTACACATAAGCATTAAGCAACAACACTTTCACTGTGACTTTCATGTTGACATATTTGAATAATGACTGTATATTTTCAAGTTATCCAATATGTATTGTCAAGTCAAGTCAAGTCAATTTTATTTGTATAGCCCTTAATCACAGACAGTCTCAAAGGGCTTTACATAGCCACAATCGACATCCCCGATCTTAACCCCCAGGAGGGCAAGGAAAAACTCACAAAACCTCATTAGGGGAAAAGAAAAGAAACCTTGAGAAGGGACCACAGATGGGGGAATCCCCCTTCCAGGATGACCAGGCTGCAATGGATGCCAACTGGGCAACATTTGACACATACAATGATGCTATGCGATAATAGATGAGATAATATAAGAGTCAATTGAATGAAGTGCTGCAGAAAGATGACTTCAGTGGAGTGGGTCCTCATCCAGGGCCGTAATATCCATGGCAGCATATCCGAAGATGAGCCTTCGATCTTGTACCAGTCAGTTGGTGTAAATTCAGAACAGCCACTTCCAAGTGAATCACCATCACCTAATTCCCAAGCCCGGGAATTGGGAACAGAAAAAAAAAACAAAGAACAGAAGCAGTAAACAGGCCAACAAGTAGTTCAACGAAGTTCTGAAATATAAGGAAATCAGAAGAGGCGCTGCATGAAGACGACTTCGGCAGAGCAGGTCCCTCCCCGGTTGGTCAGTGCCGTAATCTTCAAAGCATGTCCCCATCACCTAATTCCCAAGCAGGGGAAGGAGGGGGCAGAAAAGAGAAGAAGCGGCAGTAAACAGGCCAACAAATAATTAAATTAGATGCTAAAGTATATAAATAAATTGATCAAATGTCGCGCTGCAGGAAGACGACATCACTGGAACAGGTGCATGCCCAGTTGGTCAATGCCTTAAACTTCCTAGTGGGTCACCGTCACCTAATCCCCCAGCCGGGGGAAAAGGGGGCAGAAAAGAAAACAAAAGAAAAAAAAAGAAAAAAAAAAAGCGGCAGTAAACAGGCCAACAAATATTTCAGCTAAATGCACAAGAGTATAAATGCGTCTTTAATAGTGTTTTGAACATTTCTACTGAGGTGGCGCCTCTAATATCTGAGGCAAGTGCATTCCAAAGCATTGGTGCCCGAATAGAGAACGCTCTAGAACCTGCGGACTTCTTTTTGGCTCGCGGGATCACTAAAAGACCAGCATTTTGTGAGCGAAGGTTTCGGGACGGAACATATGGTACCACGAGGTCAACGAGATAGGAAGGTGCTAAGCCGTGCAATATTTTAAAAGTAAGTAGCAGAACTTTAAAATCACATCTTCCGAGGACCAGAAGCCAATGCAAATTGGCTAGTATCGGGGCAATATGATCAAACTTTCTCGTCCTCGTCTTTTAATACTAGACATGGGGAGACCCGAGAGCAAAACGTTACAATAGTCGAGGCGAGACGTAACAAACGCATGGATTAATCTCTAATCCTCTAATCTCGTTGCACACTTGAGTACAATGACAATAAAGGGATTTCTATTCTATTCTATTCTATTCTAAGATTTCCGCGTCACACGTTGATAGAATTGGGCGAATTTTAGCAATGTTACGCAGATGAATAAACACAGTTTGAGTAATATTTTTTATGTGCATTTGAAACGACATAGTTGCGTCAAATATAACGCCGAGATTTTTTGTTGAATCCTTTTGGGCAATATTATATTTATCGATACTCAGAGTGGTGTCTTTGAAAAGGTACCGATGACGCGCTGGTCCAATGATGAGCATCTCGGTTTTATCTGAGTTAAGACGCAAAAAATTGAAAGACATCCATTGTTTAATTTCGGCAAGACATTCCTCTAATTTATCGCAATCACGCGGATTCGTTATATCCAACGGCATGGATAATTGCGTATCATCAGCATAACAATGAAAACTAATGTTATATTTCCATATAATATCACCAACCAGTAGCATGTAGATGCTAAACAAGAGAGGTCCAAGTACCGATCCCTGCGGAACTCCACGTGATCTTACAAAGATCAGAAGTCGCATTGCCATGAATTACACGGTGCGTCCTCTCCGACAGATACGAATTAAACCAAGAAAGCGCTGAACCTGAAATGCCAACACACGTTTCAAGGCGTTTTAATAATATGTTATGCTCAACGGTATCAAAAGCGGCACTAAGATCGAGTAAGAGTAATATTGATGAGGTGTCGGCGTCCATAGCTATGAGAAGATCATTAGTAACTTTAGCAAGGGCCGTCTCAGTAGAGTGGTCGGCTCTAAAACCCGATTGGAAAGGTTCAAATTGATTATTAGCAGTCATATATTCATTAAGTTGTTGCGCTACGACTTTTTCAAGAATTTTTGCAATAAACGGAAGATTTGAAACCGGCCTATAGTTGTTGAGACTCTCTGGGTCAAGGTTTGGTTGCTTAAGTAACGGTCGGATAACGGCGGTCCTAAAAGCTGCTGGTACTACAGCCGTGGTAAGTGATAGATTAATTATATTTAAAACAGACGGTCCTAGGGTCGTAAACAGTTCTTTAATTAGTTTACCAGGAAGCGGATCGAGCACACAAGTTGTCGGTTTTGCTGCACTAACCAATTTTGTTAGGCTCTCAAGAGATATTTTTTTAAATTGACATAAGGTTATCGGACAGTTATCAGCTCTAATGTCCCTATTAACACCATTTATCGCGGAATTCAACGGAATTTTAAGAACAGTGTCTTTAATCTCATCACGAATACATTCTATCTTCTGAGTAAAGAATTGCATAAAATCGTGAGCTGAATAGGAAGAGCTATCCGAGGTTGGTCGCTGTTGCGTTAGCATTGCTACGGTATCAAATAAATATTTAGGGTTGTTTTTATGTAAGACAATTAATCTAGAATAATAATTAGTTTTGGCTAAATTAAGCGCTTCTTTGTATATTAGTAAACTATCGCACCATGCCTGACGGAAGACCTCAAGTTTGGTCGCACGCCATTTGCGCTCAAGCTTCCTACAAGATCGTTTCAGTATGCGCGTTTCCTCTGTAAACCACGGAGTAAGCCTCTTTGGACGAGTTTTAGTTTTTAAAGGCGCGACGGAGTCAAGCGCATTTAACAAAGCGACATTAAAGTTGTTTGTGAGATCATCAATCGTACCAATATAATTAGGAAACGAAGCAGTTGCTAAAGGGAGTAGCTCAAAGAGCGCAACGATGGTTGAGGAGCTAATGTTACGGCTGCTATAATTTTGATTATGGTCAGAACGATGACAGTGAGCCAAGACTTCAAATTTGATAAAGTAATGGTCAGATATAGCATTGGTATATGGTAATACAATTATTTTTGAAGACGCTAAGCCTCGGGTTAATACCAAATCTAGCGTATTGCCATTTATATGCGTTGCTTCATTTATTATTTGCGTGAAACCAAACATATCAATGATTGTCCGGAACGCCACGGTAAGTGGTTCCGACGGGAGATTCATATGAATGTTGAAGTCGCCCATGATAAGTATATTATCCGCATGAGTTACTAAATCAGCTACGAATTCAGAAAATTCATCTAAAAAGCCGGAGTAAGAGCCAGGTGGACGATAAAGAACGGCAAGATAAAACGGCAGCTCGGCTGAGGATCGCATAATGAGAACTTCAAATGTTTTAAAGGAATTGCTAAAACGAGGACTAAGTTTTAGGTTAGATTCGGAAATGAGGGCTACACCCCCGCCTTTCTTTTGAGGGCGCGCAACATGCGAGCTCACGAAGTTTGGAGGCGAAGCCTCATTTAGCGGTAAAAACTGATTTGGTTTTAACCAGGTCTCGCAAAGACCAATCATGTTAAGATTATGGTCTCTAATATGGTCATTAACTAACAAGGCTTTCGATGAAAGCGATCTAATATTTAAAAAAACGAGTTTCAGTAAAATAGGTCTATCTAAGTTATTCCGCGCAACAGGACTCCTGGTCATCATATTAAGGAGATTGCCTTGCCTAGGTCCCGGATTGTACCTCGAGCAACTATAAACGCGGCGGGAATTTCCGACGGTCGGAATCCGATAGTTATTTAAGAGCTTTCGAGTGCTATCATTGTGAGAGAACGGCTCGTCGTCGATAAAACCGACCGAGGAGGAATGCTTAAACCCATCATGTATTGTCACCTCAGTAGAAATTATATCAGTATGAGATGTAACAGCGTATGGTGTGTAGCGCTCAAATCTAGAAGAAAAGCTATGTGTGTTGTCTAAGTCTAGCATAGCGCTAGTTAGCTCTAGCCTTACAGACTCCATACCCTTCCTTACAGGCTCACTATTCGCCTGCAGCCCGACCTGCTCTAATATGAATAGTCATGGAAGGCTCAAACAATAATCTATGTTTCTAGAAAGAGTGATGGCGCCTTCCCAGTTAGGGTGAAGGCCGTCCATCCTCAGCAGGTCGGGTCGGCCCCAGAAAGAAGGCCAGTTATCTATAAACTGCAGTCCCTGCTCACTACAAAAACTAGCCAGCCACTTATTTAGCGAGAATAATCTACTAAACCTCTCATCATTGCCTCTCGCAGGCAAGGGGCCAGAGACAATTACTCGATGCCGACTCATCTTTCTGACGAGATCACAAGTCCTTGCTATGTTTTTCTTTGTGATCTCTGATTGCTTCATCCTAGTGTCATTGGAGCCAACGTGTATCACTATATCTGAATAGCTAGCGTTGTTTGCACTGCGCTGGTGTATAGGTGTCTTGCGCGCTAGCTCCATAAGATTAGCTTCTATGTCGGGTGCTCTGGCCCCAGGAATACACATTACTGTGGCTGGATTTTCAAGCTTAATGTTGCGGGTAATGGAGTCACCTATCACTAAGGTGCGGGAGCCATGAGACCGAGGTGGAATGGAACTGCTATGTGTCTTAACAGGCTCACCGCGATTAGCAAGCCGTTTACGGCCAATGCTAACCGGACTAGCAGGTTGGCTACAACCCGTGCTAACAGTCGTGTCCGCCACGTTTACGCTTACCACATTACTCTGCTCTAGCTGGCGGACACGTCCCTCTAGCAGGGAGAGTCTTTCCATGAGAATGGTGCAAGTGTTGCATGTGGTGGTGCACGAAACCATAGTTGCGTTTACTCGCCCGGTGGATAAAAGCGGAGGAAAAGATGTCGCGCCGAAAGTGACGTCGGGTACTGGCAAGCCGCGCATTCGTAGCCTCTACAAAAAGTTGACCACGGTCAGAAAATCTAACAGTGAGAGTGTCACTGAATACATCATACGGGCAGAAGCCGTCATCACAGCACTTCGAAAAGTTGGTCAGATATTGGATGACGAATTGCTCATCGCAATGGTATTAAATGGGCTGCCTGAATCATTTGAACCATTCAACGTCCACATAACTCAAATTGAAGAGGCAATGACTTTTGCTGACTTCAAGACGAGACTACGGGACTATGAAGACAACAAAAATCTAAAAAGACAAGAATCAGAGGACAATGTCATGAAAGCAAGAGGACGACCAAGTACGAAAACAGAAAGTGCCGAAATTGAGTGCTTTAAATGTGGCCGTAAAGGACATAAAGCTAAAGAATGTCAACGTAAGCAGTGGTGCAGTTTGTGCAAGAGCGCCACGGACCGCGACTCAAACTGCAGGCGTAAACAACGGTCGGACAACGCACGAAAAGTTACCGACAACAAGGATTACGCACTCCACCTGAATGACATCGACACAGATATCCAGCCGGTGCACAGCATCAACAAAACAGGTCTGATGGTCGACACGGGCGCCACTTCACACATCATAACCGATCTGGGGAAGTTCAAAGCGTTCGATGACAGCTTTCAAGCCGAGACACACTGCGTGGAATTGGCTGATGGCACAAGATGCAAAGGAGTAGCAGAACACAGGGGAGACGCGGAGGTCTGCCTGATGGACAACAACGGAGAACGACACTGAGACAGGCGTTATTCGTTTCATCTTTTCCGCTGTACAGGCTGCTACATCCAGTGGAGCGACAGTCATTGTTATGTATTGATTGTAGTCGTTGCTCGTCGAGAATGCAGCGGTGCCCCCCTGGGTAACTTGTTGATGACGTAAGTTGTTGTTGAGTGCGGAACAAAAATATACAGACGTAGTTGGAATGGCTTCCTGTCTCCCGAGTCTTTACTTTGGATATTAACCCTCCTACCCAAGTTATAACAAACTGGCGACGAGGTACGGCCCTGCGCTGATTGTTTTTGGCCGTGAACCGACGTTGTCGAGGTTTTTTTTTCCGAGTGTGCGGCGCGTCGCCGCGGCTAACCGAACGGCTAACTGCCGCCTCCGTCTTTCGGGAGTCGCCGCTGCCTCTGAGGAGGAGAAATCTCCGAAAAAAAAAAAAAAGAGAAAGGAAAAAAAAAGACATTTTCCGGAACTAACTGTTGAAGGAATATAACCGAGGATGGCTCTGGTCGGACATATGGGGCCATTTGACGAAACTGAGGAACAATGGACTTCATACACTGAGAGGTTTGAATACTTTATCCTGGCTAACAAGATAGAAGAGAATCTTGTCGTTCCAACGTTCCTAAGTATTGTGGGAGGAAAGACATTCAACCTACTGCATAGTCTTGTTCAACCTGACAAGCCAGGGAACAAGACTTATGTCGAGATTGTGACTATACTGAAAAATCATTATGCACCAAAACCGTTGGTCATAGCAGAGAGGTTTAGATTCCATAAGAGAAACCAGGAAGAGGGGGAATCTGTTTCACAATTTGTAGCTGTATTGAAACAGTTATCTGAACATTGTGAATTTGGACTTTCACTAAATGACACTATACGTGACCGGCTGGTGTGTGGTCTGCGCTGTGAGTCAATTAAAAAACGACTATTGACAGAAGCTAACCTGCGACTGGAGAAGGCGGTGGAAATTAGCACATCAATGGAGATGGCTACCAAAGAAGCACAGTTGTTAAGCACTTCCACCCAAATACACAAGGTGGCAACGGAATTTACAAAGAAAACAGCATCAAACCAACCCTGTTATCGTTGCGGAAAATCAGGGCATCAGTCAACAGAGTGCCGGTGTAAGGACTTGGACTGTAGAAACTGTGGTAAAAAGGGCCACATTGAACGTGTCTGTAGAAGTAAGAAGGTTCAGTCACACAAACAACATAATGAGAGACAAAAAGGTGGTGTAACCCGGAAGAAATACGTAAATGGTAGATGGTACATGAAGAGGATGAACACAGTGATTGTGAGTCAGAGGGAGATACAGTACATGTCTTATCTGTTATGGACGACCCTGATGACGGAAACTGGGTCACACCGTTACTTGAGAATGTGCCAGTCCGAATGCAGCTGGACACTGGTACACGTGTGTCCATGATATCGGAAGTTGTTTGTAAAGACAAATTCCAACACCTTGTCCTCCAAAAGACTAGACTGAAGTAAAGAACATACACCGGTGCGCCTGTCCCAGTGCTAGGAGTTGTGTATGTGATGGTGGAACATAACAAACAGAAAAAGACTCTTCCCTTGTATGTTGTAAAAGGAAATTATCCAGCTTTGCTGGGCCGCTGGTGGCTCAAGAAGATCAAATTGAATTGGCAACAAGTGTTCATAATCAGGGAAGGAGAAACAACCTGCCTACAGAAGATCTTGAAAAAGCATTCCAAGGTTTTTGATGGTGAACTTGGCAGCATGAAAGACATTACTGTTACGCTGAAGGTTAAACCTGGGAGTTCCCCAAGGTGTCTAAAAGCTAGACCCGTCCCATATGCCATCAAACCGAAAGTGGAAGCAGAATTGGATAGATTGGTAAAGAGTGGGGTCCTAGCCCCTGTAAGCACAAGTGACTGGGCTACCCCAATTGTTCCTGTCATAAAAAAAGATGGCAGTCCCAGAATTTGTGGTGATTTCAAAGTCACTTTGAATCCAGTTTTGTCAATTGAAAAGTATCCATTACCCCTCATTGATGATCTTTTCTCATGCCTGGCTGGAGGGAAGAAATTCAGCAAAATTGACTTATCGCAAGCATACCTCCAAATGAATGTGGAACGTGAGTCACAGGAGCTGTTGACCATTGTGACTCACAAAGGACTTTACCGGTATCAGAGACTCCCTTTCGGAATCACCTCTGCTCCAGCACTGTTCCAAAGGGCAATGGACCAGATACTGAGTGGTCTTTCTGGGGTTCAGTGCTACCTGGATGACCTGCTTATCACCGGACCTGATGAACAGTCCCATTTACAAAATCTGGACGCGACCCTACAGCGACTGGAAGAATATGGATTGAAGGTCAGACGAGACAAATGTGAATTTTTCAGACCAAATGTTGAATATTTGGGACATGTGATTGACAGCACAGGACTGCACAAAGCACCGTCAAAGGTAAAGGCTATTGTAGAGGCTCCAACTCCCAAGAATGTGACCCAGTTGAGATCTTTTCTGGGGTTGTTGACATATTATGCCAAGTTTGTGCCCAACCTTGCGAATATGTTAAAACCACTACATGTGCTACTTAATAAAACCACGCCATGGAAGTGGACGGCCAGATGTGAGTCGGCATTCCAGAATGTGAAGACGGCCCTTGTCGACTCTCGGGCCCTCGCCCATTTTGACCCCAAACTCCCTCTTCAGCTGGCTTGTGATGCTTCGCCTTACGGGGTGGGTGCTGTCGTGTCACATGTCATGCCGTCTGGGGAAGAGAGACCGATTGCTTTTGCGTCAAGGACGCTTAACAAGGCGGAAAGCAATTATGCACAGATTGAGCGTGAGGCACTTTCTATAGTCTTTGGAGTAAAAAAATTTCATCAGTACCTATATGGCAGGAAATTCACGCTTCTGACAGACCATCGACCCCTGACCTCTATTTTTGGTTCGCATAAGGGCATTCCGTCACTGGCAGCCAGTCGCATGCAGCGTTGGGCTCTGCTGTTATCTGCCCACCAGTATGTCATCAAGTATAGGAAGTCGGACCTTCATCAGAATGCTGACGGGCTTTCGAGACTCCCCTTGCCTGTCACGCGCCCAGAGCCTGCGAACGCCGAAGTGTTTTACTTCGAGGAATTGTCTGTTACTCCAGTTACCTCGACGCAGGTGAAGAAAAAGACTCGCACTGACCCTGTCTTGTCCGAGATCGTGGATATCATCACTCGGGGATGGGGAGGAGAGATGACACCAACCTTCAAGCCTTACTTAGGGAGACGAGATGAGCTTTCAGTCCAGAATGGATGCTTATTGTGGGGCTATCGTGTAATAATTCCACCACCCCTCAGAGAGAAACTACTTGCGGAGTTGCATGTTGGACACTGCGGTGTGGTTAGGATGAAGGAAATTGCACGCAGTTATTTTTGGTGGCCAGGCTTAGATGCAGCCATTGAGGAGAAAGCAAGATCGTGCATTGACTGCCAGAAATTGAGAAACCTCCCACAGCTTGCACCTTTACACCCATGGGACTGGCCTGAGGAACCGTGGCAAAGAGTCCATATTGATTTTGCTGGACCACTCGAGGGCCACATGTTCCTAGTGGTAGTCGATGCTCATAGCAAATGGCCTGAAGTCGCTGTCATGAAAAGCACCTCTTCAGAGAGAACTGTCGAAGAGTTAAGGTCTATGTTCTGCAGGTTTGGTCTTCCTCAACAGCTTGTCAGTGACAATGGCCCACAGCTGGTGTCGGAAGAGTTCCGAATGTTCATGGAAGAGAATGGTATTCAGCACATCAGGTCTGCACCGTATCATCCTGCTACAAATGGGCTTGCTGAAAGATTCATACAAACCATGAAGCAAGCGCTAAAGTCCTCCCCAAGTACCCAATCTCTAAACCGTCGCCTCAACAGATTTCTGTTGTCATACCGAAACACGCCCCACGCCACAACTAAGGCCGCATCAATGTTCAAGAAAACACTCCGCACACGACTTGACCTCTTAAGACCTCAAAAGACAAAATACATTGTTCATCACCAACAGGAAGCTCAAATGGGACAACGGGCGAAAGCCAAGTTACGGTCCTTAACGGCGGGGGATAAGGTTCTTGCTCGGAACTATGCCCGCGGTGATAAGTGGACACCTGCAACAGTTGTTGCAAAAACAGGCCCAGTATCATATACAGTGAAGACCCATGATCACCTCGTTTGGAGACGACATATTGATCAATTGCTCCTGGCTTCCGGCCCTGGGGAAGACTCATCTCGTGCTACGCCCTTCAATCCAGCGCCAGCGGTCTATCAAGAGCTACATCCACCTTCAGAGGAACCTCAGGAGCAACCCTCTGAAATGGACAATGTCCACGGAACACCTAAGCCTGCTCAGGGGACTATGCCCGGTACCCCTCTCAACCCAGGAGTCATTCAGCCATCTTCAACAGACACTGTAACTGACTTATTGATCGGTCGTACTTATCCTAAAAGACAAAGACGACCCCCTGACAGACTGACGTTGTAGTGTAGTGACTAACCCATTTTATGGGGCAGAATAATCCCCAGGGTTTAGTCCGGATTGAGGTAGTCCACCCTCTCTCCGTAGTTAGCGCCCGGTTTGAGGGCTAGTTAAAATTGTTGTGTGTTGAATCACAATCTTTACATGGTAAAAAAAAATTAATAATAATAAGGTTGACTTTTGCTAAGGGGACCTTAACAGTAAGGGGGAAGGAATATGTTATGTATTGATTGTAGTTGTTGCTCGTCGAGAATGCAGCGGTGCCCCCTGGGTAACTTGTTGATGACGTAAGTTGTTGTTGAGTGCGGAACAAAAATATACAGACGTAGTTGAAATGGCTTCCTGTCTCCCGAGTCTTTACTTTGGATATTAACCCTCCTACCCAAGTTATAACACTCGCAACCTACCTGGAGAGCATTGGCTAGCTCTAACGCTGGAAAAAGATAGAACGAGTACTTTTTTGATGCTTTTGGAATTCCCCCAGAATTTCAATATTATCCGCAAACCATAAACTCATTTTTGAAAAAACATTCCCGACGTATTTTGTACCATAACAAACGGCTACAACACGAACTGTCAATCACCTGTGGTCAACATTGCTATTATTTAACCCATAGAGGTTGCGGGTTGAGTTATCAGGATGTGCTAGCATGCTACAAGGATGATGTGTTACAGAACGACGCCGTGGTGTCTACTTTTGTTAAACATTATCAAACGTGTGTAGAAAAGCCATGTATCGGACAGGCGGTGTGTTCTTTTCACAAATTTAAAACATGTCATTGTCTGAAATGATTTCAAAATGTTTTTTATTGAATAAAACATGTAAAAACATAAACATTTCCGATTTTTCATTGACACTTGAGGGGGTATAACCCAACCACTTTACAGAAGCAGGTCTTCTTTTTCTACTCATCTTCTTCCTACTGGATGTCCTCTTCTCGATATCACCATCATCAGAGCTTAACGACCCTCGGAGTTTCAATCTTCTGAATTCATCGCAGGCGTGGGGGTTGACGATGGTGGTTTCAGGAATATTGAGTTCGTATAGAGTGTGCAGAAACTCCTTCCAGCCTCTAGGTGTTCGAGTCGTGATGTTTTTGCCCGTCACAGTAATCTGTCTGAGTAAATCGGTCATATGAGATCCTTTTATCGGTTTATCTTGATACATAAATTCGTGACGAGGGGTCCAACTTCTATGGGCGTCCTCGAGTTTTCTCAAAACATAGTTGGCGTTTTTCCGATAACGAGTCGGAACGTTTTGCAGGATATCGAACCAGGACTCAGTTTCATCCCCCACCTTTTTGTCTTGCACTTCGACAACCGAGCTCTTTGAAGAGTTCAAAACTTCTGGTGTTAGCGGTAGGGTCATTGCCAGGGGTCGTTCTTCCTTTTCTCCTTGTTTGAGAAGAGTTAAATAACGGTGCAGTTAAGACTGATACTTTATTTTTTCATGCTGGGTTAACGATCGATCTTCTAAAATGGCTTTCATCTTCACATCCAAAGCCTGTTCAGCCGTTTGTCTGATGGTAGGTTCGGGTTTTTTCAGTCGTTCCAGTTGTTGAGGCGATAGAAGAAAAATCTTCTGAGTTGCTTTCAAACTCATGATGGTTAGTTTTTGTTGATTAATCCTCCTAAAAGATTACCTAGGAGGGGTACAACAGTCCCCAGCAGAGGAAGAATAAATCCACCCCTTTGAGTCAAAGCGGCGCGTTTTTTCTTCAGGCTCGTTTTTTTATGGGCCAATAGTCTAATAATTTTCTTTTGTTTTTCTATTTTCTTAAACTGTGCAGGTGAAAGGGGTATATGACCTTTCAACAGATTGAAAGCAATTTCGCACAATACCTTGATCAAAGAGGCCGGACCCTTGGTCAGTATGTCTTTACGCTTCTTGGTCGAGGCTTTAAACAGGGTCTTGAGGAGCGGAGCGTTTGTTTTTAAAAGCTTAGACATGTTAGCTTTTGGGGATGTAGACGGTAGGCCACTGATCCGGAAGTACACCCGTCCTCAAACGATATTGTTCTGGACATGAAGGATTTAAATCCACCAATAAATACCCATGAGCGACTTTGGTAGCATCTTCAAAACTTTCTAAAAAGTATCTTTTCTTCGCAGGGAAAATCTGATTCGCCAAAATACTGGTATGGAATTTATCCTGAGGATTTTTGAACTGACTCCAGTCGCCATCAAGTTGCCAACTCCTGACATACCAAAACTTTTGAGAGAAACTGAGACTATTCACGCTTCTCTTTCTTGTTCATTTTATAGTTCAACTTCTAGTTCAGTTTTTCACCTTTTCACACTGCGTAATGGAGGCCAGTTGAGCAAGTGGAACAAGTGATTTTATTGATGATTGTGGAAGGCACCGATATCATCAGCACCGTTTCTTCTCACACCTTTTCCATTAGGTACGATTAAAAAGACAACTGAAAAACATAATGTTAAAAAATGTTGTTCCAGGCAAAGGCAATTTATTTTATTTACATGTTTGATGTAAACACACAAAACAAATCATCATCACTCAGACACAATGGTTCTTCTGGCAATGATCACACGCTTAATGTCAATAAAAAAGCTTTGCAAAATTCAATATATCATATTTTATTTAAAATCACATTCACATCTTACCACAAAGAGTCAGTTCCTTCAGTTTTTTGTTTTATTTTTTTCAAGCTTCAAGGATCGCTGCTATTCTCACCAGCACAATTGTGACTCTCAGCACCCTGTTTAGTGAAGAATTTTTTAGCACAAACGCAACTGAATGGCTGAGTGTGTGTTCTTGTGTGGCTTTTTAAATTTCCCTTTTGAGAGAAGCATTTTCCACAAGCAGAGCAGGAAAAGGGTTTTTCTCCACTGTGCTTTCTTGTGTGGTTTGTTAAATGCGACTTTTGAGAGAAACTCTTGCCACAAACTAAGCAGGAAAAACATTTTTCACCACTGTGTGTTTTTCTATGTTTTGTTAAAGCCGAGTTGTCAGAGAAGCATTTTCCACAAACGGAGCATGAAAAAGGTTTTTCTCCACTGTGCGTTCTTGTGTGGCTTCGTAGATGCGACTTTCGAGAGAACCTCTTGGCACAAACTGAGCAGGAAAAAGGTTTTTCTCCACTGTGTGTTCTTGTGTGCCTTTTTAATTTTGACTTTTCAACGAAACTCATGCCACAAACTGAGCAGGAAAAAGGTTTTTCTCCAGTGTGTGTTCTTGTGTGGATTCGTAAATATGACTTTTCAGAGAAGCTTTTACTGCAAACCGAGCAGGAAAAAGGTTTTTCTCCAGTGTGTGTTCTTGTGTGGATTCGTAAATATGACTTTTCAGAGAAGCTTTTGCCACAAACCGAGCAGGAAAAAGGTTTTTCTCCACTATGTGTTGTTGTGTGTTTTGTTAAACTTACCTTTTGAGAGAAGCTTTTACCACAAACTGAGCAGTGAAAAGGTTTTTCTCCAGTGTGTGTTCTTGTGTGACAAGTTAAATTTGACTTTACAGAGAACCTCTTGCCACAAACTGAGCAGGAAAAAGCTTTTTCTCCACTGTGTGTTCTTGTGTGTTGTGTTAAATTTGCCTTTTCAGAGAATCCTTTGCCACAAACTGAGCAGGAAAAAGCTTTTTCTCCACTGTGTGTTCTTGCGTGCCTTGTTAAATCAAACTTTTGATAGAAGCTTTTGCCACAAACTGAGCAAGAAAAAGTTTTTTCTCCACTGTGCATTCTTGTGTGGATTGTTAAATCAAACTTTTGATAGAAGCTTTTGCCACAAACTGAGCAAGAAAAAGTTTTTTCTCCACTGTGCGTTCTTGTGTGCCTTTCTAAATGAGACTTTCGAGAGAAGTTTTTGACACATACCGAGCAGGAAAAAGGGTTTTCACCACTGTGTGTTCTTGTGTGCGGTTTTAAAGACAGCTTTGAAGTGAATGAGTCAGTGTGACATGCCCTTTCACCTTTGGCTTGCCCATCATCATCATCATCATAATCATCATCGTCATGAGCGTCTGTCATCATCGTCATGAGCGTCTGATAATGTGTCCTCATTATGTGCTTGTGATGGCCCCCAGTGGTCTTCGTCACCTTCTGTTGTCACGTGATGACTTGAACTGCTGCTTGTAGGCTCCGGCCCTCTGCTGTCCTCACTCACATCCTTGTTTTCATCTTCAGTCTTTCTAGGGACACAATTCAGTGGTGACTTGTTGATCTCCTCCTCCTCCTCCTATTTGATGTGAGTCCAGTCTGGCTCCTCTTTCACAGAACGGAGATCGTTTTCAAAGACAAACACACATTTTGTTTGGTCAAGTCAAAGCTCATGCGGCGACTTTGTCTTATATTGTTTCTACCGTGCTACTTTGACTTGTGCCTGCCGAACACGGAGCAATGCGTTCGACCCCGATTTGGACCGGACCAAGGGGACATTTCACAAAATTACGTCCTACGATGTAAGCCTCCCGTTAGCCGCACAACAGTGATAAACGAGCATTTAAAAAGGAAGCACGTTGCGGCTGATGCCCGATTTCATTCCTGACATAGTCACAGACGTTTCTGGAATATGTATTCTAATTCAACTAAGATACACCATAATATTTTAAGAGTTCACTGAATCATTTTGGAACTGCAATGATGTTAACAGCCATAGGGTGTCAGTAATGACTAACAAAGTAACACAAGACCTCCCACTGATGCATCATGATTGTCATTTGGATAAATTACCAGGAACTATGAGTTGTGGGGGTGATGCAAACCACCTGGGCCACAGGAACTTTATGACCAGGAACTAAATGTTCCTGGACTTGTTGGTAGAAAAGGGGGTTTTGACGTTCTCCCTTTTTAAGCCCATAGTAAGCCAAAGATGCAGATGCATTCCTTGCAGCATGCGCTTGTTCACTGATGAGATCCGTGCAACCCTGGATGGATGCATTAAATGAATTTTAAATGTTTGGATGAGGTGAAACTACGCACACGTGCACAAAACAGTGCAGGGCCACCCGAGGTTCTTTGACTCTCACCCGACCAAGCCAGTAAAAAGTTCATAAATAAATAAGACCAATACGTACTTGATTTTTTTTTTTTTTTTAAACTTAATATTTTGTGTTTTATTCACTAAAATTGATCAACCGCCATTGACGTTTTCGCGGCAGTGGGCACATTTTTAGAGTCAGGCGGAATTCCTTCCGTAAGGAATTGATTGAACAAAATATAAAAAACAGAAAATGTTACTTTGTTATTTCAAATGTAAATTTTATACTGGGAAAAACATGGAGTTCACCCCCCACTATTGGTTATTCTTTGGCATATATTTTCTGCACTGATTTCATTTGACATAAACAATTGCTCAGCAGACCTGCAAGTAAAAGGCAATATTTAAAAATAAAACGGCAATAACCTTGAACTATTTCCCCAAACAACTTAATGTTGTGATGCATATGTTTAACGACAGAAAGTCGTTCTTGACAAAGCAAATGAGAGTAAAACGTGTACAAACCTGCTTTGAGTGGCACAACACGAGACTGGTTGCAAACTTCGTCCAGCAGTTGATGATGTTGCTCGTTCTCTTCTTTTATTCCACAAAGTTCCTCTTTGTACTTGGGTGTCGTTCTAGCACACATTTTCAAATGATAATTCCAAAAAATCCGCACTTGATCTCTGCTTGGCGATGAGTCATGTGCCTCTTTTCGTTAGCGGCTAGCTAGCTAACAAGCTAAGCTAACTACGCCGAAAAGCATCAACGCGCGAAGATGAGGTTATCGGGACACAAAGACTTAATGAATTATGTCGAAGTCCTTTAGAGTAGCACTGGACATCCTGTGAGAAAATTACAGTCGGTTCCACACTAAACAGAAAAAATTAGCGGTGGACTGCTTTTGTTCCGGTGTGGAGGGGTCGGTGGATGTGGTCGAGGTCCTTCGTAAACTGCGCGCTTGCTTATGACGTCATGCTTTAAGCACGTATTTTTCAAATATCTTTCTTTGCCTCTGTGTTTGTTTTTACACCTGGCTGTTCTCTTTTAATATATATTCTATGTAATATTTTAATTCGGTTGATAAAATTTTTTTAACAAAATAACTAAAACGCCACAAAAGCGAGTCAGCTCCAACGTCACTTCCCCCTCTGCCCGGAGAAGCCGCTACTGGAACAGCAGTGGGAAGGTTAAATAAAATATCCCTAAACTAAGCTAAATTGATAAGAAATATAATTTTGAGAACTATTATAGTGAGGATCTCGAAACTCAGTACTCTGATGTGCAAATATTGATGAGATGACAAATATTTGTCACGTCATTTCATTATCCTCACCGCTTATTCTGAACAGGGTCGCGGGAGGGTACTGGAGCCAATTCCAGCTGACTTCGGGCGAAAGGCGCACGACACCCTGAACTGGTCGCCAGCCAGTCACAGGGCAGACATAGACACCGTCACTGAGTGGGAACTGAACCCACGTTGCCTGCACACAACTCAGGCGAGTGTACCACTCCACCATCACTGACATGATAAATATTTACGAATACGTTTTTTGTAAAAAACTTTATTAACATTAACAAACACAGTTATTAATACGTACATAATATAGAACAGACAAAAAGAAGAGCCAGGGGGATTTTAAACAAAAATTCTATCTGAATAACAAAGCAACAGCTTTAGTATTGTTGTTGTGTCAACGTGGAAATGAGAAGTAGTTAGTAAATCCACCTTTAAAAGCCAAACTTACGCCAATGCATGTTCGTTTTTTTGTACTCAAGAAAAAAAGGGTCAAATGAAGACTCAACAACTGATTAGAGTTCCGATATTTAGTTTCTTCAATTTCTGGAGTTCAGGAAATAGTACAAAGATTACCTTGTTATTTTTGCACCCTGCCACGTTGTTTGTCATTGTTTTGATACCGTTAATAAATTCCCTTTAAGTCACACCTTTCCCTGCTTCCTCGCATTTTGGGTCCTCCCCCTCCTCGCCGACCGCGATCCTGACAAATATTAATTTCAAACTTTTTATTTCAGTCTTGAATATTTCTCAACATATTTGTTCATTTGAATTTGGATGCAATTTAAATTATTCCATCCATCCAGCCATTTTCTGCCGCTCATCCGGGGTCGGGTAATTGAATTCATTTAATATATAAGTATTTTGTATTTTTCAATATTTATTTCAAGATTAGGACTCTTCTCAATGAGTTCAATATTTATTTATTTCTATATTTCTTATTAATTGCATTAAGTCTGTATGTCGTTGCTAATTTTACATTTTAATATTTCCCGATTTCATTATATAAGCAATCCAAAGTTGTCATGACCCGTGTCGGTCATGTCAATGTTTTTGTTATTGTTTTCTTCCCTCCTTCCTGCCATGTGCTTCTGTTATTGTTTTGTCAGCTGTGTTAGCGTTTCCCCTCAGCACTCGTCATCACCAGCCACGCACCTGTTCCCCGTTAGACTCGCACACCTGACTCCCATCTGCGCCCCTCATCACTGGACTATTTGAACACCTCATCCCGACAGCTCAGCGTCGGAACATTGCTCCATTTGGACTGTCACGACTGCTCCCTGATCTCGTTCACGCTCATGTTCTCGCTTCGCTCCCGCTCTTGCTCCCGCTCTTGTCCCTAGTTTTTGTCACTGTCTTCGTTCCTCGGTTTTTGTTCTGTTTAGTCACGTTTAGTTCGACTTTGTTATTTTGCACCCTGCCACGTTTGGTTGTCCTAGTTCCTCGTTTGCCTTTTGGTTTTGTTTTTGTAAATAAATTCCCTTTAAGTTACCCTTATCCCTGCTTCCTCGCATTTTGGGTCCACCCCCCTCCTCGCCGACCGGCGACCCTGACAGAATGTTCCGACCACGAAAGAAGGACCCAGCGAGGGGCTCGCGGTGGCGTCATGGACACCGCCGCACGGACCACCCCCAACAACCCGCCGATCAGCTCAGCGTCACGTCTGCCACGCTCCCGGTTTCTCCAGATTACGTCATCGACGGTTCCCCGGTCAATCCACCCCCTCTGATCATCGACCCAGATTACGAGGACGAGTTCGTAAAGACCGCCTCCCTTTTGGACTCCCGCCGCGCTGAGCTGGGAGCACGACTGGCCCAGATAGCGGAGCAGGTGGCCTCGATAGCGGAGAAGGGCGCCGCCGAGGCACCACCCCGGGAGGCTATCATGGAGCTGACAGCTCAGATGGCGGAGCTGGAGGAGAGCATGAGGCTGGCACAGCTGGCTGACCGAAAGATGGCTGAAAGGGGTCACGCCTCCACGCCGTCTGCCGCAACCCACGTCGTCTCCACGCCAGCTGCAGCAACCCACGTCGTCTCCACGCCAGCTGCAGCAACCCACGTCGCCTCCACGTCAGCTGCACCGACCGTGCAGCCGCCGGTGCCTGCCCCTCATCAGCCTGCCGACCAACCCCTTCGTGTGAGTTCTATATGTTCCGCCAAGCCAGTTCCCCATTCTTCTTCGTCTCGTGTTAACATCTTTAATTACGACACCATTTTGTCCCCCCATGTTTTTGTTAATTCAGATTTAGATGATGACCCCTATTTTCATTTGTCTGATTCCGAGTTTGACCCAGATTTTGATTTTTCTCAAGAGTTTTCTTCTCCCAGTCAGTTTTTGTCACGGTTTTCTTTTGAGTCCACCCCTGAATCCCACCCATCAGACCTTTACTTGGGCACCCGGTTGGGCATCTATCCCGGACCTCCGCGGGGTGGTCAACGACGGCGCCCAAGTAAAGGGTCTGCCACCTCTCGTAATAACACCCACTTTTTACACCCTGAGTCACGTTTTTCAGATTCACTTAGTTCACCTCGTCCGTCTGTTTCTGTACCTCGTCCACAGTCGGTTTCTGCACCACCTTCCGTTCGACCCACGTTCTGTAGCGCACGTTCACCAGCCCCTGTAGTCCCGGTACCTCGTTCACCATCGGTTTCAGCACCTGCTCACGTTCCCCTGGCACCCCCTAGCTCGCGTTCACCAGCCCCTGTAACCGTGGTCCCTCGTGTTCCCCATTCCCCTGATTCCCTATGGCGGCAGGCTGATAGGGATCAGGGCCCCCGGTTCGGCTGTGCCCGGACCGACTGCTGCATCCGGCCCTCTGTCGCCCCCTCGCCAGCTGCTGAGCCCTTTTCCGGCTCCTCCCCAGCTGCTGAGCCCCGTCCCGGCTCCCCGCCAGCTGCTGAGCCCCGTCCCGGCTCCCCGCCTGCTGCTGAGCCCTGTTCCGGCTCCTCCCCAGCTGCCGAGCCCCGTCCCGGCTCCTTGACAGCTGATGAGCCCCGTTCCGGCTCCTCGACAGCTGCTGAGCCCCGTTCCGGCTCCCCACCAGCTGCTGAGTCCCGTCCCGGCTCCCCGCCAGCTGTTGAGTCCCGTCCCGGCTCCCCGCCAGCTGTTGAGTCCCGTCCCGACTCCCCGCCAGCTGCTGAGTCCCGTCCCGGCTCCCCGCCAGCTGCTGAGCCCCGTCCCGGCTCCCCGTCAGCTGCTGAGCCCTGTTCCGGCTCCTCCCCAGCTGTTGAGTCCCGTCCCGGCTCCCCGCCAGCGGATGAGTCCCGTCCCGGCTCCCCGCCAGCGGATGAGTCCCGTCCCGGCTCCCCGCCAGCGGATGAGTCCCGTTCTGGCTCCTCGCCAGCTGATAAGCCCCGTCCCGGTTCCCCCCGAGCTGCTGGGGCCCGTTCTGGCCTCCCGAGAGCTGCTGACCCCCATTCCGGCGCCTCGCCACAAGTCCCTGTTCCGGCGGAGCACGCCCTGCGTCCGCCACAAGTCCCTGTTCCGGCGGAGCACGCCCTGCGTCCGCCACAAGTCCCTGTTCCGGCGGAGCACGCCCTGCGTCCGCCACAAGTCCCTGTTCGGGCGGAGCACGCCCTGCGTCCGCCACAAGTCCCTGTTCCGGCGGAGCACGCCCTGCGTCCGCCACAAGTCCCTGTTCCGGCGGAGCACGCCCTGCGTCCGCCACAAGTCCCTGTTCCGGCGGAGCACGCCCTGCGTCCGCCACAAGTCCCTGTTCCGGCGGAGCACGCCCTGCGTCCGCCACCAGTCCCTGTTCCGGCGGAGCACGCCCTGCGTCCGCCACCAGTCCCTGTTCCGGCGGAGCACGCCCTGCGTCCGCCACCAGTCCCTGTTCCGGCGGAGCACGCCCTGCGTCCGCCACCAGTCCCTGTTCCGGCGGAGCACGCCACGCGTCCGCCACAAGTCCCTGTTCCGGCGGAGCACGTTCTGCGTCCGCCACCAGTCCCTGTCCCCGCTGCGCCCGGCCCGCCGCCGCTCCCAGTCCCGGCCTCTGGCCAAGCAACCGGCAGTAAAAAAAATGTGGACACTCGGAATCAGGCTTTACAGGGTTAATTTTTTGCTGGGTGGAGCTCCGATCAGAGAGACAATAGGAGGCGTACACTCATGGTACTTTCCCGCCTCCTCATTAGCATTTAGCGTAACTAGTGAGGAATTTGTGTTTCACTAGTTCTACGAGTGGAAATTTGGACTTAACTATTTTACTAGTTAATCCAAAAAGACAATTTAACCAGTGAGCAGGTTGGCATCCACTAGTTCTACAAGTGAACATTTTGGAACTCACTAGTGGAACTAGTTCAGTCAAAATCTTTCACTAGTGTAACTAGTGGATATTTGAGGCATCACTAGTTTACAAGTATTTTCTTTGGACCCAGTAGTTAAATATAATGACTTCAAGGGTCTTTCACTAGTGAACTAGTTGATGTTTATCTTTCACTAGTTAACTAGTGAGTATTTAATTTCCAACTAGTTGTCTAGTGCAGGCGATCATAAGTCACGAGTAATACTTTGAACATTACTAGTTTGGGACAGTGGGCCGCTAGAGCATCAAAAAGATAACTAGCTGGGAATTTGGCACTAATAGTGCCTATCTCGGTGTCACAAGTTAGATATCTGTCAGCACTAGTTGAACAAAAGACTCACTAGTCGCTAAAAATTAGACACTTGTCAGAGTTTCTGGGCAACTAGTACGGCAACGGGCATCACTAGTGTGGCGAAATGTATAACTAGTGCTGGAAAAGACTTAAAGGATTTTATAAGCTTGACTACAAGTGACATGTATTCAGTTTAATGCAATAAAGATATATACTGATTGGGCTTTAAATCAATGCATGAGAAAAGGTCAGGCCAGGCTGTGTGAAATGCATGGGTGGCAGATATTTTGTGCAGGATGAGCCGCACGTCGGAGAACTGAGTGTGCAGACGCGAAGGGTCCCGGACTTCGATCAAGGCCACCCGTCTGTTGTTGTGTGAGATGGTCACACGGTCGACCGTGAGAGCAGAATAACAGATCCAGTGGTTCATCGGCAGTGGAGCGCACAAACAACTGCCATGGCGCGCACCGTGGGAAGAGCCGGCACGTCACCTTGCGGGCAGAAGACGTCCACTAAGAGAAAGCTAAAGTTAACTGCAGATGACACATAGCCAATAGGGGAAGAGTAGGAAGTCTTGGCTTTGTTTGCTGTAATGTATAAATGATCCTGAGCAACTTAGGGGGGGGCGTTGTTTTTTCCTGTTGGTTGCTGTTGGTCTCAGACTTTGTACTAGATCTCCTGTTAAGAATAAATCCACTCCCGTGTGAAGTTGCCGGCATCCTGGTCATCTTTCTCTCAAAACGAGCGCGCATAATTGTTGGAAGAATGGAGGTTGTGTTTGGTTAACCATTAATGGAGTCAGATAATTAATTCGAACTATTTTGGTAAACTTTTGGTACATTTAAAGGTAAGAACTCCAACAATTTATGGTGACCCTGACGTGATCGGAGGGAGAGGACTACAAAAGAAATCCACAGACTTCGAATAAGAGAACCACAGGGTCTGGGACCCAGGGTCAGGGACCCGTATCCACACCAAGTGACGACTTGTTGAACGGAAAGGAAATCCCGACTTAGACCTGTTTTCCTCTGGTGGTACCACATCTAAAAGGTAAGCAGAATACCTGTTACTACATGTCTGAATTCTGCACAATTGGGGAAAAATAAATGTAACAGAGGAAAATGGGGATAATTGGGAAATTAAATATTAAAAGTGTGGATTGTGACACGGTGTAAAATCTGGGATTTACGTGTCACGGTGATACGGTGTAAAATCTGGGATTTACGTATCATGGTAATAAGGTGTAAAATCTGGGATTTACTTATTACTAAATTTGTGGTTCTGATACGGTGTAAAATCTGGGATTTACGTATCGCGAAGTCGTAATAAGGTGTAAAATCTGGGATTTACTTATTACAAAAATAGTCTGAGACTATATGTGGTATTGATACGGTGTAAAATCTGGGATTTACGTATCGCGATTTGTGTGCAAGTGTAAGCAGTGTGATTGGTGTGATGTAATTTGGACTGTTTTGTTTGATATTTGGCTGGGACGCACGGGAGTGGATTGTTCAGGAGGAGTGGAGATAGGTGAGATATGGGGCTCGGTTGCGATGAACCGTATGAAAGTGATGGTGTGAGGCAAGAAATTGATGGACATTATGTGAAGTTGGAGACGCAATTAACGAGTGGAATTGAGGAGAAAAAAGATAAACAAAAAAAAAGAGAGCAAAAGAGAGGTATCGGAAGGTGTTGTTGAAATTACAAATGGATGACCACATGGGATATGATTAAGTTGGCTAAGCAGGTGCAAAAGAAAGAGAGGAAAATGTTGAATGACATCAAACAATTGAAAAGGGGCAAAAGATAAAGCTAAATGGATTCGGAAAGGTAAAATGGAAAAAGAAAATGGCAAATGTTATTTCAGTTTTGTTATATCATTGATTGAGCTCACTTTGCTTGTGGCTTGGTGCTCGGCTCGGCTGGTTAGCACGTGGCTGCGGCCATCCAGAGTGGAGTCGTTTTAAGAATACTGTTCTGAATATTACAGTTTGAAAATTGACAAGTTTAGTTAGGACTACTTATTTTGAGACTATTGTCATTGATATGGGCCTACTATTATTTTAGTAGTTTTCTAAATCTGGTCACGTGAAATGTTCCTGTTCTATTGGCAGATAATATTATTTATTTTACTTTTGATTTTTCCGAGTTAATATTTTTTCCCTTATGAATTCCAGACAAATAGGAGGGGAAAACACTGAGGCCCTGAGTGGCCCGCGGCCCCTATGTTTGTTTCCATACAACCCATCCCTTCACAGCCCAGTTTGTCTCTTTTCATGACACTCAGCTCCTCACTGTGTGTGTGGGGGGGTGTGTGTGTCTGTGTTCCCTTTGGCTGATAAACATAGCTGGTTGTTTGGTCTACGATAGTTTTGTTTACTTTCTTTGCTGCCTACTCTCTGTAGGTTATTGTTAATTTGATTCAACTTGCGATGTGGCATGAAGAAAAATTTTTAAGGATCCATTGGCATAAATAAAGAGGAATTTGTGTTCCCCATAAGAAAATATGAGCCTTGATAGGAGATTGGTTTACCAAATATAAAGTTGGATTAAAAAGTTCTGTAGATGATTTATTAACTGATGTGAATTAAATGTGACAAAGGTGGAAGACAGATGTTTTATGACTGTACGACGCGAACTCTGACATGACAACTTTTAAGGGACATGACAGCATTTCCATAAATGCCAGACTGCTAACATCCACATCTATGAGGTGTTTGACGTCACAGGTGCAGGATCGTCAGCCACGTCCAGGAGAAACAACATCACGGGGACTGAATGGTAAAATCAAGAGAACCACAGTTGTAAATTTCGGCATACGCTGGCTGAATTGAGGCAAAATTATGGATCTGCCAGCACAAGTCTTAGTGAAACCAAGGCGGACGCGCCAAGGGAGGGGTCTCGGTGTGGAATTGGAAAGTGGAAATTATCTTTTTGGGTAAGGAATTAGATACCTAGAGGGGAATGAAAGTGTGAAAGAAAAAGTGTTTGTATGTCTATGTGGTTTGAGTGAATGTTTAAGGGACGGGCGGCCTCAGGAAAGAAACCTGATTAAGTGCACCGACAAGCCCTTACAGCACGTAGGGTGCAATGGGCGGACAGGCCTGATCAACCTGAATCCCTATTGCACTCCCGAGTATTGATTTCCAAATTATTATTGGTGACAGATTGGAGTAATTAAATTCAAGCATCAAGTGAATGATTGATTGACGTTATTGTTATGTACGGGCATATGCGGGGACAGCCCGTGAAGAGGGTTGGGTACAGTGGACCCCGGAAGTGGGTGTGTTTTTGTGGTGACGTGGCGTTGTTGTTGTCCGTGATGGAAATAAAACGAGTCGATCATTACGTCGTAGTCTGAGAGTAATTCCGACATAACATTGGCGACGAGGATAATGGATTCCCTTCTAGCACCTCTTTCCCCGTTCCTCGCCCTCCCGGGAGACCCGCCAATTCCATGGGTACGTTGGCTGGAGTCTTTTGAAACGTTCATAACGGCCGCCGGGCTGGCAGACGCTAGCGACGCTCGGAGGAAAGCCCTTCTGATTCACTCGCTCGGTAGCGAAGGGCAGCGGATTTTTCGGACTCTCGGTGCCGCGCCTACATACGACAACTGTGTCAGGCTGCTAAAGGACCATTTTTCGGCCCCTCAGAATGTCATGCTACGGCGAATTGTTTTCCGCCAACGGAAGCAGCAGGCGGGCGAATCCGTTCATCACTACGTGGCTGATCTAAAAGGGCTAGCCAGCCTGTGTAAATTTGGTGTGCTGGAGGACGAGCTGATACGCGATCAGCTAGCGGAACACACTAATAACCCGAAGCTCAGGGAGAAGCTGCTGACGATGCCGGACGACCTTACTCTGTCCAAAGCAGTGGATTTAGCGTTTCACCTGGAGTCAGCAGCAGCGCTGACAGCTCAGCTGACGCCCGCCTCTCATTCCCTTTTCCCCAGACCAATGCAATTAGCTCAAACAGTGGCACCACATACGGACGCTCCAGACTCTGACTATGCTGATGACAACCTGGAAGTGAACTTTACAGCACGCCACGGTGCTACAGCACGCAAAGCCTGTAGTAACTGTGGCTCACCATCACATCAGAGGGGGGCCCCGAACTGCCCCGCTAAGGGACAGAAGTGTCAACGCTGTGGGAAGCAGAATCATTTCGCCCGCGTCTGTCGCTCTTCCTCTGCGTCAGGTAGCCAAGCTACACAACGTGTGCCGGGGAGGCCAGCGCCAACGATCATCCATACAGTAGCCACCGAAACCCGATCAGCTAAATGGTGTACAGTGGAGCTGGATGGGGCCTGCCTCCCACTGCTGGTGGATACGGGGGCTTCCAGGTCACTGTTGAACGCTACAACAGTCCGTCGTCTTTTCCCACACTGGACGCGCACTGGTAGCGCCGAGGATCTGTATGGCTATGGACACTCAAAGATTAAGATGGCTGGCACGATCACGGTGGCTGTTCGTTACGGGACGACGACTCTTCCCGCATTCACCTTTCAAGTGTCTCGACAGGGGGCCAATCTCATGGGTTGGGATTTGTTTAGCGAGCTGGGTTTCGCCATCTTGGACAGTGTGGGAGGGACCATCCTTTCTGTCATCTCACCGTGGCGCCAGAACAGGCCAGATCTGTTCAGCGGTGTGGGCTGCCTCACCGCCTTCAACCATCAGCCTCTCCTCCGACCGGGGGTGCGCCCGGTGATTCAGCCCCTGCGCCGACTGCCCCTCGCCCTGCGCGACCAAGTAACTGCCGAGCTGCAGAAACTCTCCGATGCGGGCATCATAGAGCGCATTGATGCCTCTCCCTGGATCTCAAACCTGGTGGTGGCGAAGAGGAAGTCTGGGGGCCTGCGTCCGTGTGTTGACCTCAGAGCGGTGAATAAGGCAGTAGTCCCGGACCGCTACCCGCTACCCACGGTGGAGGAATTAGCAGCACAGTTCTACAACTCGTCCGTCTTCACGAAGCTGGATCTCCGCCAAGGCTACCTGCAGGTCCCTTTACACCCAGACAGCCGCAACCTGACAGCTTTCGTGACACACGATGGGGTGTTCCGCTACACCAGGATGCCCTTCGGCCTCAGCTCAGCCCCGAGCTGTTTTCAAAAAATTATGTCAACGATTTTCGCTGGCATCCCGGGCGTGGTGGTCTTCTTGGATGACATTGTGGTCCATGGGGCGACACCAGCCATCCATGACGGGCGACTGGCGAGGGTTTTGGAGGTCCTCAGCAGCCACGGCCTCACTCTGAACGAAGATAAGTGCACGTTTGCAGCCCCTGTCATCGAGTTTGTTGGGTTCCGGTTGTCCGCCGCGGGCCTCAGCCCGCTACAGTCCAATGTGGAGGCCGTCCTGCGCCTGGCAGAGCCGTCGTGTCCAGCCCAACTGTCGTCTTTTCTGGGGATGACGGCGTACTACTTGCGTTTCCTTCCCCGGTACTCTGAGACTACATCGCCGCTGCGCGAGCTCCTGAAACAGGACGCGGTCTGGCAGTGGACTCCGGCCTGCTCCGCAGCCGTCCGCCAACTCAAGACCCAGCTCACCTCACCACCGGTGCTGGCATTCTTCGACCTGGAGAGTCCGACATTCGTCACATGCGATGCGTCTAACACAGCAGTCGGGGCGGTGCTCTCCCAGATCCAAGGAGGCACGGAGCGCCCGGTGGCGTTCGCTTCTAGGTCACTCAACACGGCCGAACAGAAGTACTCAGTGGGCGAGCGCGAAGCGCTGGCCTGCGTCTGGGCGTGTGAGCGATGGCATATATATTTATACGGACGCCATTTCACTCTGAGAACCGACCACCAGGCTCTCACTGCCCTGCTCGCCACATCGGGATCGGGTCGCAAGCCGCTGAGGATCTACCGCTGGTCGGAGAGGCTCCAGCCATACGACTTCACCACTCTGTTCACTCCTGGCAAGGAAAACGTCGTGGCAGACCTGCTCTCTCGCGCCAACCCTGTCCCAGCACTCGATTCCCCAAACCCTGACCCAAAGTCCGACTCAAGCCGGGACGCGATGGAGTCCGAATTCATCCTCATGCTCCACGGCCCACTCCAGGCCTCTGTCTCCTTGGAGGACCTACAGATGGCGTCAGAGAAGGACCCTGCACTTTGCCAGCTCCGTACTTACATCCGGGAAGGGTGGCCTGCCAAGGTCCCGGAGCAGTTGGCACCCTTTCACAGGGTCCGGGATGAGTTGACCTGTTGGAACGGCGTCTGCGTGGCTCGGGGGTTGCGCACAGTCATTCCCAGTGACCTCAGGCTACGTGTCCTGGCCATGGCACACGAGGGCCATCTGGGGATTGTCAAGGTGAAGTGCCGCTGCAGGGACCTGGTGTGGTGGCCTGGCATAGATCGTGATATAGAAACAATGGTAAAGGACTGCACAGCCTGCCTGGTTAGTGGGAAGACGGGACCACCGCCCACGCCACCCCTGCAGCCCTTGCAGTGGCCTGCCGCACCATGGGAACACATTCAGCTTGACATCTGCGGCGAGCTTCACGGTGTCCCGCACCATCAACGATTCCTCCTAGTGGCATATGACCTCCATTCGAAGTGGCCGGAGGTGGTTGCCACAGGGTCTGTCACAACTCGGGTGGTCATAGACTTTCTCTCATCTGTGTTTTCTCGTTGGGGCCATCCGAACGCTATCACCACGGATAACGGCCCACAGTTCGCTTCGGCGGAGTTTGCCGCCTTCCTGGAGGAGAAAGGGATCAGACACATCCGCACATCTTTTTACCATCCGGAAGCAAACGGAGGGGTCGAGCGTCTGAACCAGTCCTTAAAGAACGGGATCAGGGCTCACCTAGCAGATGGACTACAGTTTTCAGCTGCGCTGCTCCGCACCCTCCTCCACTACCGAGCAACGCCACACTCGACTACCGGCAGTTCCCCAGCGCTCCTGATGATAGGCCGGGAACTTCAGCTCCCTCTGAACCGGCTGCGGGCCCCAACGGTCACCACACCAGGGGCGACGCCCGGCTGCAGCGCCAGAGTCACGGAGATGCAGCGTCAGATGAAACGGCGGTTCGACAGGAGACGGAGGGTGAGGACACCTGCACTCACAACTGGGGACTGGGTCCGGATTCGCCGGCCTAACCGAGACCACAAACTACTCACATTCTGGTCCGCACCAATGCAGATCGCCATCCAACTCGGGCCGGCCACTTTCAAGCTCACTGACGGGTCACGGTGGCATGCCAGTCGCCTTCGGAAGGTGGCACCGCCCTCGAGCGCCGACGCAGGTTTGGAGGACACAGCATCCATGTTTGAGGACTGCACCTTCCCTGATGAACAGCGGCAGGATGCAGCCGGCCACCCACCTGAACAGCTGGAGGCTTGCCCTGGCCCAGAGGCCCGCCCAACTCGTGTGCGGATGAAGCCGAGGCATTTGAGAGACTATGTTTTGGAGTAATGTCCGTTTCGAGTATCGCCGGTTGGTGACAGTATTTTGCATGCGTTGTGATGGGAGCCAGCATTGACTTCATCCGGTTCGTTTGGGTTTGATTCTTTTGATACATACGCTCCTCAAGGGTTTTTCAAAAGGGGGGGTAAATGTTATGTACGGGCATATGCGGGGACAGCCCGTGAAGAGGGTTGGGTACAGTGGACCCCGGAAGTGGGTGTGTTTTTGTGGTGACGTGGCGTTGTTGTTGTCCGTGATGGAAATAAAACGAGTCGATCATTACGTCGTAGTCTGAGAGTAATTCCGACATAACAGTTATTACAAAAAATTTATGCAAAACTGAAAGTTTCAGAATGGAGGTAATTTGGCCCTTCTCACTGGCAATTGCTACTCCTCCAGCTCTCTCCACAGGTTTGAAGTGACATGTGACCTGTGTGTCCAGAAGGCCGGAGAATGCTTCAAATAGCGCCTCATCACGCCCAGGTTCTCCTCAACAAAGAGGGAGAATAAGATAGTTGTTGATTTAGCCTGCTTTTGTGCCCAGCAGGTTTTATGATTCACATCGGGTGCACGACTAGATAACACACACCCAGTCCAGGATAGGGCAAAATTTAGTTGGATTGTTTAGACATTTCCATGTAATATGGCACCACAGCAGTGATACTTGAAGTTAATGTCAGTTAAGTGGGGCAGTTGCGCTGTTTTCATGAAAAATTACTCACTTAATGCAAGGGTAGGTCCTCCGTAGGGGGATGCGAGAGTTACATTCGGGACAAAATTTACTTGTCAGGAACTGTCCTCACTTGAGGCCGAGGCCAGACTTACAGACCAGCATGATGGTCATCGGCTGAATGGGGACATCTCAGGTGAGATTGGCCGTGCCGTGCATCAGAGTATTTCTGGCCCCGTTGGGGCCGATGTTGCTGTGTCGTTCAGGTGGAGAGGGGAGGAGACAGGCCTGGTCTATGTGGCCAGGACGAGACGTGAATGGAGTGAGCCTTCCGGAAGTGACCCGTCCAATAATGTCGTCATTACACAGCTGTTCCAGTGGGCCGTCCTCATGGGCGTGCCCCTTCCGGGTGCAGACATCATGCGAAACAGTCCATCAATGAAAAAATGCTAAATCGGTCTAAGTAGAGCACATTTTGTACATAATTTTGCACAACATTAGAAAAGGAAAATATGGGAGTGGATTAAGGAGCGTTACTAAAAATTGTTGTACTTGCAGGTTAAGGAGGCCAAGAGAGATAAAAAAAAAAAAAGGGGGAGCAGCGAAGGCAGCAGCCCATGGCTGCCATTGGAACTGCTCCTTCCACTTCTGCTGCTCGTAGGCAAGGTTCGGGTGACGCGGCGCCACAGCAGACCGGCTGTCCATAGCAGGGCGGTCAACGAGGTCGGGATTGCGGTAACAGAGGTAGGGGTGGTTATAGACAGGGGTTGTGAGTGGGTTGTGCTCGTGCTGCGGGGTGTGGGGTCACTGGGTGATGGGCTGTCCATGCTGAGCCACTTTCTGGAATGTGCCATCCTCTGGTCCGGTGCCATATCTGTCGCAAGGAGCGCTCCACCAGCGCAGGGGGCGCCACCGTTACCCACTCCCAACGCACTATTGACACCAACCCGCTGGTACCCCATTCCATGACAGGGGGCCACGGAGCTTCAGCGTTCGAGGACTGGCAGGTCCCTGCATTCCGGGGACGGTGGATGGACAAGTTTTCGATGGTGCTGGATATTAGGGCGAGCTATGAGCTCCTTCCGCATCTCCCAGTGAGCCTTGTGGACTCTCGAGATTGCCTGAGTCACTGCCATTGACTGAACGAACACTGGAATTCGAGTGGCATTTCCGGATGGGACTGAACTTGACTGTGCACATCCCACGGAGGGAGCATATGTCGTGCTCTCTTCCTTCCCAGTGGCCGAACTAAACTGAAACATCTGAGGGCAGCTCTGAAACCTGGTTTTCCATTCTCCCGCGGTGGGTATGCCCTGTTCCTGCTCTGGTCTGAGTGGTGTAGCAACCTCCACCCATTCAATTCACCAATTGACATTACATTGTAAATATGATCACGCACATATGATTTGGTTTATCAAAATGCATTCATCCAAATTTAGTCATGAGTACATCTTGCATTAGAATTATATATTTGTTATGTCTACCGGCGTTGCCTCGCATGCGTGCCTTGTCCCTGAGCAGCGGAAATGGTATGAATTGTTTACTTTCACCGAGCCACAAATCACATTGAATATCGATGCACATCATCATACAAAAGATCTAGGCCCCATAGTTGTTGAATACTCCGCGTCACTATCAGAATATCATATTTTAACACCCACTACAAATTCTTCGGTTTTGGCAACATCCAAAATTTCACAAGACGGGTCGCTCGGAAGAGGTAGTTCTGTGTGTCTCTGCTAGAGGAGTTGTGGACACGGGGCCCGACTGATTTTGGGCTCTGCTCCACAGCTCCCCCAATTGTTTTACTGTCTCTACACCCTCGCCCAGTTGACAGAATCAGAGTGGGCACAGCCTGGAGGGGATTAAGCCAATCGGGAGACAATAGGAGGTGAAGACTGCAGCGGTCTTGAAGCTGTCTATGTCTTGGAGAACACCTATTCTGCCCGTTAAAAAAGAAAAAAAAAAAGGTTTAATTTGGTATCTGCGTTATTATAGTTTTGGGATTTTTTATTTTTTTTATTTTTATATTTCATTTGGGTTGCTTTAAAGATTTGAAAAAATGGTCAAAATTGGGGCTTTAGCTCAAGCCTTAATCTGTAATCTCTAAACACAGTTAGATATTTGAACTCAGTGAACTAAATTTTATTTTATTCAGGAATGATTTGCCCATGTTGCAAAGCCAAATTCTAATATTGTGCCATATTAGCTGGATATCATTTAGACATTATTGCGAACCAACACTACTTGTGGTGATTATCTGCAAAACTAAATTTATATGTTGGAGAATTGTTTCTGAGGGCAATACCTGTGAGGATGCCACGGTCTAGATTATATTCGAAGAAAGCTATTACAACAGTCTGGGAATTAAAATAGATATAATATTTGGTGGGTTTACTTTAATTAAAATATATTATTCAAGTGACTGATACAAGCGTCACAAACAAATTGAAAAAGGTGATTGAATACAATTAATTATGGTATTATTGCGATTATTTAGCATGCATTTTTTGAAGGATTGTATAACGATTGCTGGCATTATTTTAAACACTTACTTAGAAGGTCAAATATTTAATTTAGCAGGTTCATATTTACTAAATATGTTAAACATTAATTAAACAAAAAGCATTTATCAAATGAAAGTACGGTGCAATTAGACACAAAAGGTCGTAAGTGGTTCCATTACTCACAACTTCGACCCGCACCGGAGTTCTTTCCCCGCTATGGTGAGCCTGAAGGTTGACCGCCCGGACGGGCAGGTCAAGAGAGGGGGAGATACTGACCAATTGAAACACATACAAATCAAACATAAAAATGGACACATCTGTCCTTTTTCTTATTATTTCTGAATGATAGGCTTGCTTTCTACGCTTTTAGTATGTTTGCTTATAATATATGAGACTGTTTTTTAGACAGATGGAGGGGAGACAAAAATTGTGATGTTACAGTACCACTCCAACCAGACGGTCATGTACGAGGAACGGGAGGACAGGTTGACAGACGCACAGGTGATATTGTTTCATAAAATTTGTGACCAAGACCCCGAGATTAGTATATATGCGAGATTATTCAATCACACATTTGATTTGGAGAATTTAAGGGATTGATAATAAGGTGTCCAAGCAAGATTTTACATGTTTGAAGTTGAATGGAGCAGGACACTCAATTGGACAAATACCGTGGAATTGGTGTGAAACGAATGTGTCTCTTCCAGCAGGACCCCCGCTTTCCCGTGCAGACGTCTGGTTGTGTTATGGTGGGAAATTTCTATACGACAGGCTGCCGACCAATGCCTCTGGCAGGTGTGCCCTGGTGACTTTAATTATGCCGGTGAGTGTGACACCTGTAGATTTGGACTAGTTAAATTGGGATCAATTAAATCAGGTCATCCCGATGTCCGGTTTGGATAGACAAAAAGAGGTTACAACAGGGGGACCTCACTTACATCGATGCAATAAGCGTGCCAAGAGGGGTCCCGGACGAATACAAATTGGCAGACCAAATCGCATCAGGGTTTGAGAGGGTGATCCCAAACAAAAATGTGGATTGGATAAATTATGTTCATTATAACGTTCAGAGATTGAGTAATTTTACTACAGAAGATTTAGAGGCAGTACATGAACAATTGTCAGAAAACTTTATGACGTTTCAAAATAGGATTGCTTTAGATATGTTATTGGCTGAAAAACAAGGAGTGTGCGGGACATTTCGGGATCAATGTTGTAGTTTCATACCAAACAACACGACACCAGATGGGCGTCTCACCAAGGCATTGGAAGGTTTGCAAACTTTGAACAAAAAGATGAAAGAACATTCAGGTGTAGATTCGGAAATGTGGACAGGATGGTTGAATGTCTTTGGTAAATGGAAAGGTCTGATTAGCTCTATATTAATCTCAGTGGCAGTATTTACAGCTATATGGTGCTTTGCGGATGTTGTTGTATACCTTGTATCAGATCTCTTACAGTTAAAACCCTCGAGCGCACCTTGGGCCCGCTGCCACAGAGTGGCAAGTACATGATCCCCCTGTCGGACCCAGAGCCGGTTCCTCTGGCAACCAGAAGGTCCATGGGGTCCAGCGGAGTAAGTGGTAATGGCCTCAGTTGTCTGAGGCCATGAGAGGGAATAAAATTTTAAATATTCTACATTTTTTATTTTTTACTGTTTTTATTATTTTTCTATTACAACTTGTATATATTATTCTACATTTTTTATTTTTTTACAGTTTTTATGATTATTTTTCTATTATTTTTGCGGGGGTGATGGCCTCAGTTCACTGAGGCCATGAGAGGGATTAAAGGATTTTATACATTTGACTATAAAGGATTTAATACGATTGACTACAAGTTACATGTATTTCGTTTAATGCAATAAAGATATTTGCTGATTGTGCTTTGATTCGATGTGCAGTGGAAGGTCAGGGCAGGCTGTGTGTAATGCGTAGGTGGCAGATATTTTTTGTACAGGACGAGCCGCACTTCTGATAACGGGGGTACTGACGCAGGCCTCCCGCCATCAAGGCGCTGCTGTGTGAGATTGGACGAGCCGACACGTCATCCTGCGGGCAGAAGACATCCACTAAGAGAAAGCTAAAGTTAACTGCAGATGACACATAGCCAATAGTAGAATAGTAGGTTATCTTTGTTTTGTTTGCTGAAATGTATAATTGATCCTGGGCAACTCGGGGGGGGGGTTCGTCCTCTGTTGGGTACAGGGACGCGCAGAGCTGTAATGGTAGGGACCCGAGCCCCAGATTTGTATTAGATCTCCTGTTAGGAATAAATCCGCTCCCGTGTGAAGTTGCCGGCTTCCTGGTCATCTTTCTCTCAAAAACGAGCGCGCATAATTGTTGGATGAATGTAGGTCGTGTTTGGTTAACCATTAATGGAGTCAGATAATTAATTCAAACTTTTGGTACATTTAAAGTGAAAAACCCAACACCTTACATGACTACGAAGATTCTGTATTGGATGATATCCCTTTGAAATCGTCAGTTAAGTATTTAGGAATTTTCATATCTAAAAATCTTATAGTTAGACAGCATTTAAACTTTTCAGACAGACTTAAAAAATCTCGACAGATATTTGGTTTATGGCTCCAAAGGGATTTATCTATAATAGTAAGGGTACTCCTCTCAAAAGCAGAAGGTTTGTCTCGTCTTGTTTATCCATCTTTGTCTCTTTTTGTGAAAGAGTCAACAGTCACTGAAATAAATAAGATATTTTTAGATTTCATTTGGAAAAATAAATCCCACAAACTCAAGAATAGAGTACTAGCTAATTGCAAAGCGGAGGGGGGTCTTGAAGTCCTGAATTTCTGTGATGTTCTTAACACATTTAGTATCACCTGGTTAAGGAAGTGTCTCTCGAATCCAAATTCAATCTGGTATTTTATTCCTAATTACATCTTCAGCAAAATTGGAGGACTTCACTTTCTTCTTCAGTGTAATTTTGTGCCAACCAAATTACCTCTCAAACTCTCCACATTTTATCAACAGGCCCTGCTTGCGTGGGTATTGGCCTTTGTCCACAATTTCTCACCTCACAAAACTCTCCTTTAGAACAACTCCAATATACTTGTTCGAAACAAGTCTCTATTTCTTCCCAAATGGCACGAAAAAGGAATTAATCACCTCCTAAATTTATTTGATGAATTGGGTAATATGCTATCTTATGAGCAATTCATGTCTGTACACAACTTTCCAATTCCTTTTAAAATCTTTAATTTAGTAATACGTGCCATTCCTCATGGTCTGATTCAGCTTATGGCAAACCACTTAAAATATAGTAAAGCTGCTCCTACAGATTCTATTTTAACACTAGACGGAATTGAATTAATAGACATAAAATGTAATAATCAGCATATACGTCGAATTCTATTAAAAAATAACAAAATTGTGCCCAGAGGGAAATCTTTTTGGAATTCTCAGATTATGGACGTAAATTGGAAAAAAGCATGGCTTTTACCTTATAAATACTGTATTACTAATAAAGCCAAGGTGATACATTTTAATATCTTACATAAAATATATCCGGTTAATTCCTTAATTTCCAAATTCATTGATATTAGCAATATTTGTTCTTTCTGTGGGAATGAAACTGAGACAATATCTCATTTATTCTTTGACTGTATGATCACAAAGCAATTTTGGGCTGATTTAACGTTTCATTTCTTTAAACCATCTGAAACCCCCTGTGTTCTTAATCTGAAGGATATTGTTTGCTATTATAGTAACCCAAACGATAACAATTTTGCATACTTAATTAATTTCATCATTCTTTATGCAAAATTTTTATCCACAAACAGAAATTCTCAAAATCCTCTCCCAGATTTATGCCTTTCCTGATAGAATTGAAATCCATATTTAACTCGATTAAATTAATTAACAAGAAAAGCAACAAGATATTGACATTTTTGAATGCCTTTTTCCTTTAAAAGCCTTAATTACATATATCCAGAGACATTGTTCCTGTTTTACTGTGTATTTTTATTTTATTTTATAATATACATTTTTTTCTACATTCATTACCCTTCGTTGTGAATTCTATTTAAGGATGAAAATGTATATGTTAGTTTAATACTTAAAGTGAACTTGTGATACTGTTGTATTGTCTATTCAAAATGTTCAATAAAGTTAATTTAAAAAAAAAAAGAAAAAAGACCTCGACCACATCCACCAGGTCGTCCACACCGGAACAAAAACACCCACCGCTAAATTCTTCTGGTTTAGTGTGGAACTGACTGTAATTTTCTCACAGGATGTCCGTTGATATTCTAAAGGACTACGACATAATACATTAAGTCTTTGTGTCCCGATAACCTCATCTTCGCGCGTTGATGCTTTTCGGCGTAGTTAGCTTAGCTTGTTAGCTAGCTAGCCGCTAACGAAAAGAGGCACATGACTCATCGCCAAGCAGAGATCAAGTGCGGATTTTTTGGAATTATCATTTGAAAATGTGTGCAAGAACGACACCCAAGTACAAAGAGGAACTTTGTGGAATAAAAGAAGAGAACGAGCAACATCTTCAATCGCTGGGCGAAGTTTGCAACCAGCCTCGAGTTGTGCCACTCAAAGCAGGTTTGTACACGTCTTACTCTCATTTGCTTTGTAAAGAACGACTTTCTATCGTTAAAAATATGCATCACAACATTAGGTTGTTTGGGGAAATGCGTCCAAGGTTATTGCCGTTTTATTTTTAAATATTGCCTTTTACTTGCCGGTTTGCTGAACATTTGTTTATGCCAAATGAAATCAGTGCAGAAAATAAATGCCAAAGAATAACCAATATTGGGGGGGGGGGGGGGTTAACTCCATGTTTTTCCCAGTATAAAATTTGAACTCATTATTTAACATTTTACATTTTCTGTTTTTTATATCTTGTTCAAGCAATTCCTTACGGAAGGAATTCTGCTTGACTCTAAAATATGTGCACACTGCGGTGAAAACATCAATGGCGGTTGATCAATTTTAGTGGATAAAACACAAAATATTAACTTTTTCTTTTTAAAAATGAAGTACGTATCAGTCTTTTTTATTTATGAACTTTGTACTGGCTTGGTCGGGTGAGAGTCAATGAACCTCGGGTGGCCCTGCACTGTTTTGTGCACGTGTCCGTAGTTTGACCCCATCCAAACATTTAAAATACAGTGAACCCCCGCTACTTCGCGGTTCACCTTTTGCGGGTTCAGTGCTTCGCGGGTCTAAAAAATATTCGGGGGCATTGTAGTTTCGCCGAGCGGCACGGCGGGGCGCTGGAGCGGTTAGACGGCCGGCGTGCGCAGAGCACGTTCCCCCCGGCACGAGCGGGGGCGACGTTTCGCGCGGTTCGGACCGTACCCGAGCTGCGGCCGGCGTGCGTGGCAGTTAAGCCGAAGAGAAACAACTTCCGCCCGGGCACTCGCGCGGCGACATTTTGCTTCGTTCGGGACCGTGCGTGAGCTCCGAAGGAGACCGGCCGGCGTGTGTGGCAGTCAAGCCAAAGAGAAACAACTTCCGCCCGGGCACTCGCGCGGCGACATTTCGCTTCGTTCGAGACCGTGCGTGAGCTCCGAAGGAGACCGGCCGGCGTGTGTGGCAGTCAAGCCAAAGAGAAACAACTTCCGCCCGGGCACTCGCGCGGCGACATTTCGCTTCGTTCGAGACCGTGCGTGAGCTCCGAAGGAGACCGGCCGGCGTGCGTGGTAGTTAAGCCGAATAGGAGCACCTTCCGCCCGGGCACCGGCGGAGCGCGAGGCTGTCAGTTATGAATGAATAAATGAATAAATAAATGAAGAATGCCACCTTTCATTTCACTGTCATGATCCGTGCCTGTCATGCCGCGTCTGTTTTTGTTTTTTCAGCTGTGTGGGCGTTCCTCCAGCGATCGTCTCGCGCCATGCCGTCAGCTGCATACATATATATATATATATACATATATATATATATATATATATATATATATATATATATATATATATATATATATATATATATATATATATATATATATGTATATATATGTATATATATATGTATATATATATATATGTATATATATATATATATGTATATATATATATATATATATATATATATGTATATATATATATATGTATATATATATATATATATATATATATGTATATATATATATATATGTATATATATATATATATATGTATATATATATATATATATATATATATATATGTATATATATATATATATATATATATGTATATATATATATATATATATATATATATATGTATATATGTATATATATGTATATATATATATATATATATATATATATATATATATATATATATATATATGTATATATATATATATATATATATATATATATATATATGTATATATATATATATATATATGTATATATGTATATATATATATATATATATATGTATATATGTATATATGTATATATATATATATGTATATATATATATATATATATATATATGTATATATGTATATATATATATATATATATATATGTATATATATATATATATATATATATATATATATATATATATATATATTCAGATCTGTTTACTTATCCACTTGTTTTCTTTGTCATTCTCTGTATTTGTTGCAGTTTCACAAAAAGGACTTCCATAAAAACGCGAAGCAAGACTCTCCTCTTTGTGTTTTTATTGGAAAATTGTTTAGCTCGCTGTCTACACCATATTTTCAGTTCTACACATGGTCAGGGCAAAAGAATCATATTTTATTCAAAATCACATTTACATCTTAACACAAAGAGTCAGTTCCTTCAGTTTTTTTTTGGTCTTTTTTTTAAGCTTCAAGGATCGCTGCAATTTTCACAAGCACAATCGTGTCTCTCAGCACTCTGTTTAGTGGAGGATTTCTTAGCACAAACGCTGCAACTGAATAGCTTGTCTCCACTGTGTGTTCTTGTGTGGCTTCGTAAATTACTTTTGAGAGAAACTCTTGTCATAAACTGAGCATGAAAAAGGTTTTTCTCCACTGTGTGTTCTTCTATGTTTTGTTAAAGTTGACTTATTAGAGAAGCTTTTGCCACATACTGAACAGGAAAAAGGTTTTTCTTCAGTGAGCTTTATTGTGTGGCTTGTAAAATGAGACTTTCGAGAAAAGCTTTCACCACAAACCGAGCAGGAAAAAGATTTTTCTCCACTGTGTGTTCTGGTGTGGATTGTTAAACTGGACTTTCGAGAGCAGGTTTGGCTACAAAATGAGCAGGAAAAAGGTTTTCCTCCATTGTGTGTTCTTGTGTGTTCTGTTAAATGTGCCTTTCGAGAGAAACTCTTGCCACAAACTGAGCAGAAAAAAGGTTTTTCACCACTGTGTGTTTTTGTGTGTTCTTTTAAAATTGATTTTTCAGAGAAGCTTTTGCCACATAGTGAGCAGGAAAAAGGTTTTTCACCACTGTGTGTTCTTGAGTGCTTTACTAAATGAGACTTTTGAGAGAAACTTTTTCCGCAAACTGAGCAGGAAAAAGGTTTTTCACCACCGTGTGTTCTTGTGTGACATGTTAAAATTGACTTTACAGAAAAGCTTTTGCCACAAACTGAGCAGGAAAAAGGTTTTTCACCACTGTGTGTTCTTGTGTGGATTGTTAACGTTGACTTATGCAGGAAGCTTTTGCCACAAACTGAGCAGGAAAAAGGCTTCTCTCCACTGTGTGTTCTTGTGTGCGCTGTTAAATGTGACTTTCGAGAGAAGCTTTTGCGACAAAATGAGCATGAAAATGTATTTTCTCCACTGTGTTTACTTGTGTGCGATTTTAAAGACAACTTTGAAGTTAATGAGTCAGTGTGACATACCCTTTCACCCTTGGCTTGCCCATCATCATCATCATCATTAGTCTCATCATCGTCATCAGCGTCTGATAATGTGTCCTCATTATGTGCTTGTGATGGCCCCCAGTAGTCTTCATCACCTTCTGTTGTCACATGATGACATGAGCTACTGCTTGGAGGCTCCGCCCCTCTTTTGTCCTCACTCTCATCCTTGTTTTCATCTTCAGTCTTTATCGGGAAAACGTTCAGTGGTGACTTGTTGAGCTCCTCCTCCTCCTCCTCCTTTTTGATGTGAGTCAAGTCTGGCTCCTCTTTCACAGAACGGAGATTGTTTTCACAGACGTCTGCAGGACACAAAAAGACAAACACACCTTTTGTTTGGTCAAGTCAAAGCTCATGCGGCGACTTTGTCTGATATTGTTTCGACCGTGCTACCTTGACTTGTGCCTGCCGCATACGGAGCAATGTGTGCAACCCCAACTTGGACCGGACCATGGGGGCATTTCACAAAATTACGTCCTACGATGTAAACCTCCCTTTAGCAGCACAACCGTGATAAACGAGCATTTAAAAAGGAAGCACGTTGCGGCTGATGCCCGATTTCATTCCTGACAAAGTCACAGACGTTTCTGGAATATGAATTCAAATTCAACTAAGATACACCATAATATTTTTTTAGAGTTCACTGAATTATTTTGGAACTGCAATGATGCTTAACAGCCATAGGGTGTCAGTAATGAGTAACAAAGTATCACAAGACCTCCCACTGTTCCGTCATCATTGTCATTTGCAAAAATTACCAGGAACTATGAGTTGTGGGGGTGATGCAAACCACCTGGGCCACAGGAACTTTATTACCAGGAAATAAATGTTCCTGGACTTGTTGGTGGAAAAGGGGGTTGTGACGGTCTCCCTTTTTAAGCCCATAGTAAGCCAAAGATGCAGATGCATTCCTTGCAGCATGCGCTTGTTCACTGATGAGATCCGTGCAAACTATTCAATGTATTTTAAATGTTTGGATGGGGTGAAACTACGCACACGTGCACAAAACAGTGCAGGGCCACCCGAGGTTCATTGACTCTCACCCGACCAAGCCAGTACAAAGTTCACAAATAAAAAAGACCGATACGTACTTGATTTTTTAAAAAAACGTAATATTTTGTATCCACTAAAATTGATCAACCGCCATTGATGTTTTGCCGCAGTGTGCACATTTTTAGAGTCAGGCAGAATTCCTTCCAGAAGGAATTGCTTGAACAAGATATAAAAACCAGAAAATTGAAAATGTAAAATAATCAGTTCAAATTTTATACTGGGAAAAAACATGAAGTTCACCCCCCACTATTGGTTATTCTTTGGCATTTATTTTCTGCACTGATTTCACTTGGCATAAACAAATGTTTAGCAAACCGACAAGTAAAAGGCAATATTTAAAAATAAAACGGCAATAACCTTGAACGCATTTCCCCAAACAATTTAATGTTGTGATGCATATTTCTAACGATAGAAAGTCGTTCTTTACAAAGTAAATGAGAGTAAGTAAGTTTCGTATGGCTACACCTCTATTCATAGAGGTGTGGGTCCAGGAGCGAAACAGAGTTTCGGTTCGGATGCCGGGTTTTTGGATCATTCTTGGTTTCCCCGTATGGGTACTCTGCCACCACATGACGACAACGTGATGATCCGGCGCGGCGGCCCTGAACTGTTGCCAGCCAGTCACAGGGTAGACATAGACGCCGTCACTGAGTGGGAACCGAACCCACGCTGCCCGCACACAACTCGGGCGAGTGTACCACTACACTATCAGTGACATAGTAAATCACGCAGCCTCCGAAAACTAGCCTTCAAATCTGGCCTTGTTTCCATGGAGTTTCCATGGCGACGGGCCGTGAGGGAAGGCTACTAAAATGTAACCTTCGCAGCCTCAAATGCCTCGCTCTTCTTACGCCGTTCTACACTCTTCTTCGACAAAAAAAACAAACGAAGCTACGTACGTGTTCCACCTCATCGGAGTGCACTTTCAGATGTAAGTATAAGTTATTTGTATGTAATATTAAAACATCAATCATAAGAAATATTGGGCAGCAATGTTTGGATATTTAGCTCCAGATTAAGATCACTTTATCAGTTATCGGCCAAATATAACTAAGGTCGTTCGAGTAACTCTTGTATAGAAGGTACGGCTGAAACATTTGAATTGTCGTAATTCTGCATGCATGCAAAATAGCATTATTTTATTTTATCTTTCTCTTTAGGGAGCAAGGAGATGACCGCACGGCTGATCAAGCTCCAGGGGGAATCGTATATACGACAGCCTCTTTACGGGAGGCCAAGTTCTACGCAGCCAGTGCATGGTGTAAAATAAAATATCACGGGAAAAACATTTAACGGGTTATTGTCTTATCTATTTCCATCCATTTACTCAAGATGCGCTAATTCAATGGTACCTAATCTTTCTTGGGTTGTGTACCCTCGGGTACCCCCCTGACTCTTATGTGTTGATTATTCACTAAATGTATGTAACAGAACTGTTCATTAATTATTATTTTCTCTACCTTAACGTGATTTGTTAGGAATTGGATATGAAATAGGATATTAGAATATTTAAGTCACATATATTTCAATAGTAGGGAGCAAAACAAAGAAATAAAACTGCCTTTGTTGAAACGAACTCATGAAATAAGACTCTACAAATTGGATTTAGAAATGCGGAGACAAGAATTGGAGAGACAGAGGTTGGCAGAGGAGAGAAGGGCAACTGAGAGGAGGGAGACGTTCGAAAGGTTTTTCAGTTTAATGGAAAAAAATGATTGATCAAAATAAAAATCAATGCTTGGTGTTCCCAAGACTAGAATTTATATAACATTCACTTAAAAGTAAACAAAAACCGGGGTACTTTCAAAACAGATGAACTAGTTTGTATCGCTCAACAATTTATTTCACGTGTTTACATGCATTTGTCCCAGTCACAGCTTTAGATCAGCTTCTTCAAACAAAAGTGAAAAAGCCCAGGTTTGTAAAAGACCAAAACTTTTACAATAATATGAAGATGCCACCATGTTTCTGTTTTGCTTGCAAACTGTTGGGAACAAACAAAATGGATAAATTAAGTACATCATAACTCACAGTAAATTCACAGAAATAACTATTCACAGTAAATAAATAAAAAGCATTCCCCAGTTCATAACAGTTGCAGGATAAACCTGAGTGTTCCAGGGCTATTTTTTTAATTCTCGCCTGAGCAGGGACTCATTTGGAGCATGGATGGAACCTTTCTTCCAGGACCCATGACATGGATGGGGCACAATGAGGAGTCCTGATCTTCCTCTCCTGACTCGAAGTGGGGCATCACACCGGTTGCAGTGTCCACTACATCATCCATTACGTGGGGGTTTGCAGGGGTGGCTGGGGCAATCGATGGCTGCCATGTCACGACAAAAGATGGGATAGATTTATTAACCATTCATTACATTGTATATGAATCTATTTTTCCATCTACTGATATTTTGCCATGTTTGTGCGCCTTGGAATGATGAATGTGGCCCACACACCCTGCACCGGCCGCTTGTAAGGAGTGATGACGGGGAGTGGTCGTTGGAGGCACGGGTACCCTCCATCTGCCAAGATGAAGTGGACTGGAGTCGTGGACTGATCCAGGCCAGCCCATGTAGATGTCCAGAAAGCGACTCTGATGGTCACATACAGCTTGCATAATTATGCTGCTGAAAAGCTCGCGGTTCTTACAAGTCATGACCATCAAGGTCACTTGGAGGCTTGATTCGGACATGACAGCCATCTAAGTTGTCGGGGGCTTTTGCCGCTGGTAGGGTCATCCATGGCAAACAAGTCCTCGGTGAGGGTCCAGACAAAGCACGGCTCACCAAACCCACTGCCCGGCCGAGCCCCGGCCTGGCACCCATGGGGCTCGGCCGGGCACAGCCCGAAAAGGCGACGTGGGTCCCCCTTCCCATGGGCTCATCACTTGTGGGAGGGGTCAAAGGGGTGGGGTGCAATGTGAGTCGGGTGGCGGCAAGAGGCAGGGACCTTGGCGCGCTGATCCCTGGCTACAGGAACTAGCTCTTGGGACATGGAATGTCACCTCTCTGGCGGAGAAGGAGCCTGAGCTGGTGTGCGAGGAAGAGAAATTCCGATTAGATATAGTTGGGCTCACCTCCACACAC